>NC_082388.1:23566979-23731979 GCF_031168955.1 Gadus macrocephalus
AATTTGATCTGGATTATATTTTATCTTATCCAATTATATATATGAATATACATATAATTATACACATTTGTATCATCTTAACGTATAAAAATATCCATATATTATGCATATGTATATATATAAATAAAAAATGCTCATTATTAATATGATAATTTGATATTATTATCAGATATCGTTATTATCAGATATCAGATATCAGTTGTGTGCTTATTTCTGAATATTTTCTGAAACAATATAGCACTTGATGTAAAGTGTCAATCTTTAATAAAATGATATGCAATCTAGCATGTGTCAAAGTGTGTGTGTGTGTGTGTGTGTGTGTGTGTGTGTGTGTGTGTGTGCGTGTGTGCGTGCGTGCGTGCGTGCGTGCGTGCGTGCGTGCGTGCGTGCGTGCGTGCGTGCGTGTGTGTGTGTGTGTGTGTGTGTGTGTGTGTCTGCGTGCTTGTGTGTGTGTGTGTGTGTGTGTGTCTGCGTGCTTGTGTGTGTGTGTGTGTGTGTGTGTGTGTGTGTGTGTGTGTGTGTGTGTGTGTGTGCGTGGCTGTTGGGGGGGGGGGGGGATGCAATTATAAATAGAGTAGAGATATCTTAAATAAAATATGATCAATTCAAGAGAGTGGAATTCAAAGAATGGAACAGCGACTCTTTAATGTATAAAAGAGCTGTGGTAGTTTATTTAAGTCCGTTACATTTGAAAGAATAGGCTGATGTCGATTCTGAAGACGTTGGAGGTTACATAGCTTCCTGTTCTCAACTGAAAACCAGCATTCAACCAGGATCCACCAGAGATCTAAGCAGGCAGAGCAAGCCAGACCTGGGACCGCCCTGGACCGACTGATTCAGCACATGGTCGTGAAAGATCTACTGAAACATGCCAGGTAAAATACATTAAAATAGATTTGTATTCTGCAACATTGTGATGTCTATAGGTTCAAAAACATTCGTATTCTGCAACATTTTCCTGTCTATAGGTTCAAAAGCATTGGAATCTGTAACATTACAATGTCTATAAGTCTATAAATAAATGTAAATCTAAACATTTGTTTGATTTAAGAAATTAGGCAATGAAAAAATACGAATATACTAAGTTAATCAACTTCATGTTCATGTTCATTTGTTAAGTTGAGGATGTTAGTGTGAGCATTTTTTTTTCATTGCCTAATTGCTTGAATCAAACAGTTTAGTTATCCATGCATGCATCATCACACATTTAGGTTCTCTATAGTAGATACCTGGGAGCTGGGAGTACACGCTACAGCTCACAGTCTTGATGTCCGTAAAGTACTCACGAGTGCACTAACATCGCCTGGCTATTAGAAGAGTGTGTAGGAGTTTGCTTTAAGGTTTATGTTTGTTTGATGATGATGATGATGATGATGATGATGATGATGATGATGATGATGATGATGATGATGATGATGATGATGATGAGGTTTATGTTTGTGTGTTTACAGAAAAATGTCAGCCTATGTTGATGGGGGCTCTGGTGGTGATGGCCATAGCCCTGCTGATCTCAGTGTGCGTCAACATTGTTCAATGCTACCTCAGACAAAGGAAAAACTCAAAGACAGGTATAATATACCCCGCTACATAACTCAGTGTGTCTCAATACAGGGAGGAAACAAAGGAACACATGTAATTGTCTTTAAAATACTATAGTATCTTTACAGCATTGCTTTGGTAACTTTAATATGGAAATCCATTGCGTAATAATTGCTCTTGAATTGCCATTACGTAACATTATGGTCAAACCTAATGTTTTTTCTTATAAATGTATGGAATTACTATTATACAGCATAGACAACCATGACACTGTGGATCTTCTTTGTTTTTCAGACAGTATCGAGAGGAGGTATCAAAGACAGAGGTACAGCATTTTTGGGGCATAGCCACCACTAAGTTGTGCGTGTGTGTCTGTGTGTGTCTGTGTATTTATAGGAATCCTGCAGCATTTATTGTGTCCCCTATCTATACATCTATACCAGGTGAGCCCTAGCTATGGCCTCTACCTTTACCAGGAGGGCCCTAGCTCTATCTTTACCAGTAGGGCTGTAGTTATGGTCCATCTTTACCAGGAGGGCCCTACCTCTATCTATACCAGTAGAGCCCTAGATATGCTCATGGTCCAGACTGTTTTGCTCCAATGTGTGTAAACTATGAACAGGGGGTTGCTGTAGCATGTCCACCACACATTATTACAACTTCCTCTTTCCTGTCTGTCCTGACCAGTTCCAGCTCTAGTATGGAGAATGGAGTCTATCGCTTTCACGATGATGTCCCCGAGCATCAAGAGAATCCTATTTATGGAAACATTCTCAAAGTAAGAAGAGGTGAGACCAAGTGGGACAAGATCTGTAGAGCTTTCGAGTGTTTGTGTTTCGTTTAAGTCTTTCCTTTCCTCCTTCCTTCTGTGTGTCACATCGCATAACGATGTTTATCGAATGTGGCATTAATTGTGGCCGAAAAAAGCAGTTTGCAGTTGAGACTGACGCGCTTTGTTTGAATCATTTATTTGCGCTCTTTAAACAGTGAAAGGGTGCACTGCGCCGCGGGAATCGATGACCCTGCAGCATGCACAAGGCAACAAGGTACCTGGTTTGACCGTAATGTGTGCTAGGAAAAGGATTGAGAACACTAGACAGAGCATGATGATCATACTAATCAGAACTATAAAACAACGTGGATAATATTCATATCTCTTTCCACACTGCTCTGAATGTGCATAATTGTTAAACCCATATACTGTAAACTATTATAGACGCTACCTGACTATAGAGTTTATAATCAGTATGTGTGTGTGTGCCTGGGTATGTGTGTACCCCATGTGTGTGTGTGTGTGTGTGTGTGTGTGTGCGTGTGTGTGTTTGTCTTTTTGTGTGAGCGTATGAGCTCCTGGACATGTGTGTGTTCATGTGTCTGTGTGTGTGTGTGTGTGTGTGTGTGTGTGTGTGCATGTGTGTGCGTGAGTATGTGTGTGTGTGTGTGTGTGTGTGTGTGTGTCCCAGTCCCGCTGTACATGCGTATGACCATCGCTGTGCGTGTGACACCAGCCCTCAGAGTCCCACATGAACTACGCCTCCCTGGACCTCAAGGAGACCAAGCGGGGCCACAAGAAGAAGAACAGCGTGCGCCCGGGGCCCACTGGGGACCCCCGCCCGGACCTCCAGGCCACCCTGCTCCGGCCCCCCGGGGAGGCAGGGGAAGGCCGGCTCTCCTCGGGGGGGGGCGGCAGCAGCCCCGGCCCCTCCCACAGCAGCATCTACCTCAACAGCCATCAGATCGCCATGGAGACGGAGGAGCGAGGACGGGACGACGGGTGGCCCGGGACGAGCCGGCCGCCGACCTGGGGCGCCGACGGGGACTGGCCGCTCCGGAACGGCGCCCGGGGGCCGGCGGGGGAGAGGGAGGGTGGGGAGGAAGAGGAGGGAGAGGGGGGAGAGGAGGGAGAGGAGGGAGAGGAGGAAGAGGGGGCAGAGGGCTGGCTGGAGGCGCGGTGTTAGCGGGGGGCAAACGGATGACCGAGGCTCGGTCTGCCAACACTCGGAGGGATCCTTTGATCCCCCGCCGGGATCACGGCGCGTCCACGATGACAAGGGCGGCGTCCGGTTGTCTGTCTTGGCGTTTTCCCGGGCGGGCCGAATCCCGCCTTAAGGTCAGGCGACAACGGAACAAATAATCGGAAATGTTTTGGCTCGCTCCCCCCTGGTAAAACCGGCTCCACGGCAGTGCGCTGTAACCTACGCTTGGTTTATAGGGAGTGGTTCACGAGGTGAGCAGGTGTGTCCCCCTTGATGTGGGACCTCACTGTTTGTCCCCCGTCCCGCATATCGAGACGATGTACCGCAGGACAGGGTGTGATCGTGGGGCAGTGTTTGATGTGTTTTAAACCGTGCACCTGTAGTTCAAGCACAGGTTAATGTGTCACTACTTTTGCTGCCTGCTACACCGCGCCCAACCTCGAATACTGCGACCCACAACAAAGTAACAAGCCATACTGCGTTACGTTTATTCAGTGTCACACACAGGCACGCCCTCAAGCCACATGCGAGAATGTGTACGTTTTGAATTGGACATAAATAAAACATTGTTAGACTAGCTTTCTGCAGCTGTACCGTGTCGCACATTGTCCCAGCACAAACATACTCTTCGACCCACGTCTGGTTTGTTGGGTGGTGGTCACCCAAGGCCCCCCTTCAGGGCGGGGCACGAGCAGACCCATATGAAACCTACCGCCATGGCACGCTTTTGCAAGCAGACAAAACATTTGGCCGGTCTGGGCCAAGATGCCAAGGTTCAGCCCTGGCGTGAAGTCGCGCAGTGAGCCGTAGCATGAGCCAGCCGAGGTGCTAGACCCGCGCTGCTCAGTGGAAACTCAACACCGGAACGCGTGTGCTCAGACTCCTGTATCTCAACGGTGCGGGGCGGCAGAAATGCAGCATGACTGGTCCAGGGAGGCCTTTGAGGGCAGGGTAGCAAATACTACATATTGTAAATATTGTTAGTCACGGCAATCTATATAAAAAGATATAGCTGAAATATGAAAGAAATGCATAATGTATACCGGTATTCGTGCGTTACATGATGGACGTCTAGCTTGTCACAACTTGTGGACAATATAATAAAAGCAAAGCCTTCAAATGTGAGTTGTTATTATTTTAAGTTACGGTGTAGTCATAGGATGCATAATTCTTTTTGATCCAGGGGAAACTTTCTCTTGAAATGTTTTCCATTGCATGTGTTCCACACAGCAATACAACTGTAAATGGCTCATCTTTAGTGCACCACACAGGAAGTGGTGTAGATTATGAAGCACAAAGCGCTCTCTCTCTCTCTCTCTCTCTCTCTCTCTCTCTCTCTCTCTCTCTCTCTCTCTCTCTCTCTCTCTCTCTCTCTCTCTCTCTCTCTCTCTCTCTCTCTCTCTCTCTCTCTCTCTCTCTCTCTCTCTCACACACACACACACACACACACACACACACACACACACACACACACACACACACACACACACACACACACAATCACACAAACAAAGACACACATTCTCTAAAATGTTCTCACACTCTCAAATCAGATAAAATAAAAAAGGAAACGATGCAAGGCTATGCAAAGAATCAAGGTAGCAACAGATCTAATAATAACACATCTGGCAGATCTATTTACAAAGTGCCTGTGGAAAACGGCCTACATTGTGAAGCAGTTGCTGTGAGACTTACAGTACAATACTATCCGACGTGTTGACACGTCACATGACCACATTGAGACCCAGGTCTTTGATCCCGCGATGCAAAGTGTAGAGTATGCACCACGACCTTGTCACAGTTGGACATGTTGATGTAAATTATTTGAGTCTATGCTACTTCTGATGACATGTTTCAAGCTAACAACAGTGATGAATGGTTTCTTCTGCACATAATGGGCATATAAGTTTTTATGATTTTGCAGAGAAGTTAATGACTACAAACATGGCCACTTTGCCATTTCCGACAAAGCCAAGACAGACCAAAGGTTTTTAAATTAGAAACTGTGGGCGTGGCTGATTTACCATTCCGCCCACTTCCAATATAAACTGAATTCTTACTTGTGTTTCGAGAGATGCTTCATGAACCATCTTTAGAAGGCAAGCTTGTTTACCTTGTGTCTCCGTTAGAATAAACCATGTGTTGAACATTTACCACTCTCCGAGTCATATAGCCCAAGAAGACCATACCACAGAGGATCAAATTAGTTTTTCATCAATGTTTACCACAATGATGTTGATTATAAACACCATGAGTGTCACGACCCAGGCCCTGGAAAAAGGGACACACAATTTGCATCCACCTTTCCAAATCAACATCCCCCAAGAGGAAGTTGCCCAATATAGTATGCTATGGACATGGTAGTTACCTGATGAACCAGCAGACTCAGACAGGTCGATTTGCTCAGGTTGGCCTCAGAGCTGTCCTGACTACAGACAACATTCCTGATATACGGTGATCCTTCCTGAGAAGAAAGTCATTTTCCGTTGTTCATTATGAGAGTCTGTTGTGTAATTACAAACGTAAAAACTTTATGCAATTGTGTATTTTTCTGACATTGTGTGTGTGTGTGTGTGTGTGTGTGTGTGTGTGTGTGTGTGTGTGTGTGTGTGTGTGTGTGTGTGTGTATGTGTATGTGTATGTGTGTGTGTGTGTGTGTGTGTGTGTGTGTGTGTGTGTGTGTGTGTGTGTGTGTGTGTGTCTGTCCCTCTTATTAGATGTTTAATATTTAGGGATATGGCCCCTGCACAGATTGAGTTTGTCAGCCCAAACTAAACCATAGCTCCCTCTGGTGTTTGTAAAATGGCACTACGCTCTCCCGAGCTCAGCCTTCTGTATTGATTGACTTCAGCCTTCTGTAAAATATCCCTTCGTTTTAGAAACGTTTCTTCAGCTTTCAGGGCCGCTTGTACCACTAATGGAACACATCTGTGATCATCAGAGATCGATTTTGCATGGAAATGAATTATTCACAACCAATTCATTCATGTGATCAGACTTATTACTTACACTAGAATATTTGCTTTGATTTGCCCTGCTTGAAAAAATGTCACGACTTCTATTTAATGCAATACACTTTCATGCAACATTTATTAACCACAAAAAAGATATGTTAGACTTAGGCCTGTTTTATTGTCATTTAATAAGTGCACCAGTGCACATACTAAGCGAACTTTCGTTACCTTGGCTCACGGTGGAGACTCCTCCTTTACGGGACTCCAAAACCAAACGCGGATCAGCGGCACTATTTCCCACACGTGGCCAAACATGTATGACATCAGTAGTGTCATTGTGGAAATTGATCACAGTCGGGTTAGACCGGTGTATACTTAGTTTCCGTAGTGTAGTGGTTATCACGTTCGCCTCACACGCGAAAGGTCCCCGGTTCGAAACCGGGCGGAAACACTTTTTGCAAATACTTTCCTAATTTTGACCACTATCAACTAAAATACCTACATATAATTCATGATTAACAATAATTCAGCAATATAACATAACAATGATAATAATAATGAAACCTTTGTGATTGGATGTGAGTGTGTGTTTGTGTGCGTGTGTGAGCCCATAGTAGTGTTTCCGTATCAGATCTTTTGAAAGAAAAGATAAGGATAGCATTTTAATATATACATATTACTATCTTTGAAAGTCCAAAGACCAATGAATCGTCCTTCTTTATGTATTTGTCTTGGGGGAGCACACACACACACACACACGCACGCACACACACACACACACACACACACACACACACACACACACACACACACACACACACACACACACACACACACGCACACACGCACACAGGCACACACGCACACATGCTCAAACGCACACACGTACACGTTAACACGAACACGCGCGGGCGAGAAGGAAATAAATAGACTAGGTAGAAGAGTTCTTGACTTATTTGTGTTACAGGCCTTTTGCCAGCACCGACCAGGAAACTCCATATTTGGGCAACAGGATGTCGATTGCGGAAGCAGGATATCCTTGCATGGGCAACCGGGGTGTTGACTTGTTGGACCGGGGAAGCCAGTGACGATTTTATTGGCTCATTCAATACAAACGCATAAGTGTAAATCCTAGACAAGAGTCTATTAAAAGTGGGAGGGAAGGCGGCCTGTCACTACCTGCCTTTGGTGGTTAATGTGCCGTTAAGTTTAATAGGTTGACATTACATTGGAATGTATGCCGTACGGAGTTTAAAATTATCAGTAATCGCACCGCAAATAGCCTAATCCTAGGTATTCATAGCTGTCGCAAGTACAACTATCCATAGTAGCACTAAATATTTAATCTTTCATTATTTTTAGGTTTCAAGAACCGACGGTTGCTAGTCTTAGATTATTTGTAGTCATTATAGCCAACACTTATAAAATATTAATAATCGTATACTTTTTTTATTTAAGTTTGGAAATTGTCTAGTTAATTATCCGACAGAGAAACAGAAAACTCAATTGTGTTCATTTTTTTGTTTATTTACTTTCAACACCCTATTTAATGGGGCATATTATGTAGTGGTTTTTCTTCTTTGGCAGAAAAGTGCTTTCAAATAGCCATACAGATACAAAAAATAAGGCACTATAAGGCAGTATGCAATCAATTCAAATATGAACTGCATATAAACTTCACCATAATTGAAATACCTACTCAGTAGGTACCAACACAACATTCCCATTACTGTTATACAAGTACACTATACAGGTATACACTATTTACATGTACAATAAAAAATATATAATCCTATTTTTGTTACAGAAATACAATCTTTGTGCACGTTCTCAATACAAACCATCGTCAAGCATTATTGCTAAAGGCACAGGACATAGAAAACATTTGATCAAGCGCACACTTGGCATTGTAACTATCGTAACGTGATTGGTCTTACAGAGCATGTTAAACCTCTCTTGGTCATCGCGGCTGGTATTTGGAGGAAATAAAAAAAAAAAGTAAAAAATACTTTGGATCAAAGTCTTTTGAGTTTGTCCGACAGCACCGGTCTGGTGTGACCGCATCACATCCGGACGGAACCGCCACGTCGGCCTCCTGGTTGGTGGGTCTGTCTGTCTCTCTGTCTGTCTCTCTCCCGCCCTCAGCAGACGTCAGAGCCGTGCGGCGAGGAGCGTCTGCTCACGTGCTCCCAGTGGGGGCTCAGGCCCGGGGAGGAGGAGGAGGAGGAGGGCCCCTGTCCGTAGACGGAGGAGGGGGGGTAGAACAAGGCCCCTGTGGGGGAGGAGAGGGAGCCGCAGGAGGAGGAGGAGGAAGAGGAGAGGGAGGGGCTGGACGGGGAGGAGCAGTACTCGGACGTGGCGCCGGGGTCGCTGCAGGGCGGGCGAGGCGAGGAGGAGGAAGGGGAGGCAGAGCTGAAGGCCGCCGCCGCCGCCTCGGGCGCCATCTTGCGGTCGCGCTGCCTCAGGTGGATCTTGCCGTGGCGCTTGCACTCGTCGCTGCGGGCGAACTTGCGTCCGCAGTGGGCGCAGGCGAAGGGCTTCTCGCCGGTGTGCGTGCGGATGTGCGTGGTCAGGTGGTCGCTGCGGCTGAAGCTCCGCATGCAGATGCGGCACTGGAAGGGCTTCTGGCCCGTGTGCACGCGCACGTGGCGGGTCAGCTCGTCCGAGCGCGAGAAGCGGCGCTCGCAGCCCTCGGCCGGGCAGGCGTAGGGCCGCTCGCTGGGGGTCTTCTTGTACTGCCGGCCCAGCGGGTGCTTCCGGAGCGGGACGGGTTTGCCCCGCGGGCCCCCGGGGGCCCCGGTGAGGCCGTGGCCCAGGGGGATGTCCATGGACTGGTGCTGTTGGGTCTGGGGCTGGGGCTGGCCGCTGGAGAAGGCCTTGATGGTGAACAGGGGGGTGAGGGGAGGTTGCTGGTGCTGCGGCTGGACGTTGAAGACGGAGAGGTCGTGCACCTGGCCCAGGACGGGCTTCTGGTCCTGGGGGAGCAGGCCGAGACCGGACCCTGGCTGCTGCTGCTGCAGCTGCTGGTGGGGGTGGTGGTGGGAGAGGCGATAGTCTGGGATCATCTGCATCATGGAGGGGGGCGCCGGGGCGGCGTGCCTGGGGGCGGGGCTCGGGTTGTGGTAGGCGAGGGGAGCACACGAAGATTGGACCGACGGGTGAGAGAATGTCTGGGAGGGGAACGCCATGGAGTGGTCCATGCCCACGGACTCCGGGTGCAACGTGTGCGGGGAGGAGGAAGACACGGACGAAGAGGAGGAGGAGGAGGAGGAGGACAGCTCGCAGGCTCCGGATGAGGAGGAGGAGGAGGGGGGGGGAGTGGCTAGGCTGACCAGCCCGGTGACCAGGCTGAGGAGGGACTCGGGCCAGATGTTGCCTCCGCCGTGGGTGGTGCTGGTGGGGCCGCAGGTGGAGCCGGGAGCCGAGGAGGGCTCCAGGGTGAAGCGGCCGCTGTAGGCCAGCGGCGGCAGACGGGCTGGGAATGAGGGGATACCCAGGAGCTCTGAGATTATCTTGGATTCCTCACAGCAGGCCGAAAGCTCGAGGAGGCTGTCTGGATGAGACGGAGGGGGAAAGAGACGTTATAGTGGTTGTTGGTTTGGCTTATTTCTGCAGCATTATTCTAAAATCTGACTATTTTACAGGGCAACCTTTTTTAAATGATGCAGGAAACGTTTATTAGTTTCGCTTTGGAGCTTGAAGAGTCAATGATTTATTGGCATAATAAAATATGTTGTTTGAAATTTGATTTGTTGCGACATCGCAGTTTAAAGTAAGTGAATGCAATTGTTTTTAAAGATCCAATTCTACAATAATACACACACGCCTGTATCGTTTTGGTTGCATGGCAATAAACAGAAAAATACAGCTATTCTTTCAGACCATTTTTGTAAAAAATAAAAAAATATTATTATTTATTATTCGGAGGATCCCCTTACCTCCACAAGGACGATCCACGTCTCCGCTCTCCCCGGTCAGAAAGCCCAGTCCGTCAGTAGAGGCGGTCAGGAAAGAGTTCCCTGCTGCAGCGCTCTGGAGCAACAGGTGAAGCTCCTCCAGCTTCTGATAGCTGTCCAGCGGCGAGTGAGGAGGCGCAAAGCCGCCAAGAGGGTCGGATATTTGCAGACTGGAAAGAAACCGCTCTGTCTTGACCGCAGCCATGTCACGGATGTCCTGGGACTTGCTGCTCAAACGAGTGTCCAGTCGCTGCGGATCTGAAATCTGTTCCGCTGTCTCAGCTTCCACCGATGTCTGTGTAGCCGGTGGAGAGACACTTTGGTCGGACTCTTGCCGCTGTTGATGATGGTGGTGCAGACTTAAATGATTGAAATGATGTCGTCTTGAATCCAGAAGGTTGCATAAGCCTATGTTAAGTGATGCGTGACAAATGCGTGAATTGAGTTTGTTATCCAGATATGACTTCAAAGTCAGCGCGGAGGTTGCGTGTTTCAGTGGACTGTTGACAGCGCTTGAACTTGGGAATCTATGCTCTGTTTCAATGAGCCTTCCCCGCCTTATAAAGCCTCTTGTCGTGACGCTAAGTTCCGAATATGGCGTGAGGAAGCCCATATTTGGGCATTGTCCTCGGAAGAAAGACACGGATAGGAGTTGCACTTTATATTCATGCTTTTTTATTGTGGGTAATTTATCGATCATTCCACACAGAAAACTCGGTGCACCAGCCAGGCTTTTACTAACATGACATAAACGGTATGCGTTGTGTGAGTTTAGCGCGCCGCCATAGCCGGAAACGACTGCTACAGCGAAGCAGCAGCTCTTCATATGGAGTGGTTCCGGTAGCGTCCTACTTCCATGCCCATACATGGTATTTCCTCTAAGAATGCTGATCTGGGCGTTTAGCATAAATGGAACCCTACCCTGCAAGTCCCACAGCGATTATTGCATGAATAAAAGTGACAACAGACTGTTTTAAAATGTAAGCAATGTACCGGTATATGTTTCATTATAGGCAAGTATAGAAAAAAAAATATATTATATATTATATTATATTTCAGCTTGCCATTTGCATTTGCAAAATAAAACAACTCTAAATCGACTTGAAATATTTTATTATTTAATTTATGGAATCAATTATTCTAAAACCTTCAAAACTTATCCATCGATAAAAAATGTATAAAATGTTAGAAGAACCATTTCAGCTTTCTGGTAATTTAATCAATATTTTATCCAACGCAGAAAATTCTAGCATATTAAACGGGACAAATTAAAAAGCAAAAGTCAACCGATTCTAGAGCACTTAACGCATGTCTACTAACCAGTCTATAAAGTTAACAAATTACCAACATCAGCGCCGTTCTTCTCCTGCGCCGTCTGCCGACCCCGCACGTCCACGTTTCTCCCTGCAGCGGCCCTGTTGCGGTCTGAGCAGCAGGTGAGCCGCCTCGGGCCGCTCCACAGGGTGCCTCCCTCTCCCCCTGACCAACCGTACAGGATCAACCGCATACCTGCGCTGATCGCTCCCCGCCTTCAATGAGCTCGCCTGTCCCAGCCGCCACCTCACAAAACACAGCCGCATGAGATAAATCTCCTCTTGAGGGCAAAAGCTGTCAGGGGAGACGCATATATGTTTGACATATAAGTCTGGAGTGGAAATATGAGGACGCGACATGCTCCTCAATTAACGCGTTATCTTCTTGACCGCTTGTGTGTGTGTGTGTGTGTGTGTGTGTGTGTGTGTGTGTGTGTGTGTGTGTGTGTGTGTGTGTGTGTGTGTGTGTGTGTGTGTGTGTGTGTGTGTGTGTGTGTGTGTGTGTGTGTGTGTTTACACCTGGCTCTCTTGTTGGTCAGGGTGAAGACCAGGGGCTCCCATGTTATAGCCGACTACATGGATAATATGCTATGCTGCCTCATACCAGTAGATGGCGTAGTTCGACACGTCACTAAATACCCAAGTAAAGAGAAGCAGATCGTACAAAGATGGCTCGCTTTAGCAGTTAACACCTTGACCAGACTAGGCTTCTTGTAGTTGTCATTGGCCAGATGCGCCCGAATGGTCTGTCCTAAATTTGCAACAACAGCCAAAAACGTATTAAGACTGAATAACCAGGATAGCAATGGTACCTGGCTATTAGCTTGTTGATGGCCAAAGGTTTGTGGTCAAACACACCTTTGAATGTATTCGTGAACAGATAACACTGTTCAAACAGAGTCAAACATAGACGGTACATCGGAGATCTACTCCTATGTACCGTCATAGTCCTACAGGGGATTAGGATTCAAAGCTTAACTGGTATATCCCCACCCATACACCATATGTCATAAAACAACTGAATAACGTCATTTGATAATGCCTGTAGGCCTAGTAGGCCGGAAAGGGGAAAAAATCATTGAATACAAAGCAGAATAGGGTAAGTAATTTTTTTGTGTCTTCATTTTAAAGCATTTAATGTAAATCACTGTTTTCAATAATTCTGAAACCTTTTACAAACAAGAAGATGTGCCATAAAACCTTGAGAAGTTATGTTGCCAAGTCATTCCATTATAATAGATGATAAAATGCTGAAATGATGGAAGAATTATTAAAACATATATCGGGCCTATAAATATTTTTTAGCCCATCTACAGCACAGTTGTACCGTCCTTCATAAGCTAATGTGTTTAGTTTAGACAGGCTGACTCACCAACCAAGGTCTGGAATATTTATTCAAGTATTTTTATGAAAAGATAAACATACTGAGAGAAACACACCACCCACATAAATATACCGGCTCAATAGGTCCAAACATGAGGAGGCGAGTGAGTCATGAAATGAAAGAAGCATCAGCCAGTCGAAAGGTCTATTATAAGCCCATACAGATGACTGTGATTAAAAGTCAAACTCTTTGACAGCTTGTATAGTTTCTTCTGAGGGAGCAACATGTGTTATGTGTGTGCCTGAATGTGTGTGTGTGTGTGTGTGTGTGTGTGTGTGTGTGTGTGTGTGTGTGTGTGTGTGTGTGTGTGTGTGTGTGTGTGTGTGTGTGTGTGTGTGTGTGTGTGTGTGTGTGTGTGTGTGTGTGTGCCTGAATGTGTGCCTCTCCGTGTATGTGCCTGCATGTGTGTGTGTGTGTGTGTGTGTGTGTGTGTGTGTGTGTGTGTGTGTGTGTGTGTGTGTGTGTGTGTGCCTGGGTGTGTGGGTTGAAGTCTGCTCTTGCCGTTGGTGATGTAACACTACTCTCCTCCTGAGAAGCGCACACATTGAATGTATTTTCATTGCTAGTATTAACAGCAATACGACGAAGAAAAATACAAGCGCAATACAAGGTGTTCAATTATATTGGACATATTGTCAAATACACAGTGTCAAAAACTACACAGACAAATTATTATAACATACTACTTTTCATGACTAAGGGTTAGGGTCATGACTAAGGGTTAGGGTTTTACAAACTCAAATTAATGTTTGTAAAATTTAAACCGACCAAGTTGGAAAACCTTGCTGACACTTTCTCCACTGCCCTGTGGTAATGGGGGTACAGTTCATCAAAGACCTCCTTGGAGAGGAACCTGAGGTCGACCTAGTTGTCGGCGATGCCCGTATCACCCCAAGTATGCCGCTGCTTAGAGAGCTCCTTAGCTGAACACATCTCCGGTGGTGAGGACCACCTCGCTCTCCTTACGTCGGACGAGCACAGATTGACCTAGTGCTGGTGATTAATGGAATTTAGATCTCGATTTCGATTTTACGATCACAAAACTTTTATGATCGATTTTACCATTTTTTGGGATACATATCTGTATCCACACAGCTGGATGCATATCTGTACATTATTTTAGGGTTTAACATTTTCTTCTTGACCATTTTGTGTATTTTGTAAGTGTATCTTTTATAAGGCGAGATTTCAAAGTTCTCAGTTGCCAAGGGTTTTTGGGTGAGACATGCTGAATAAATACATCATGTTTTCAAAAATAATCGTTTGAATAATCGTGATTTCAATATTGACCAAAATAATCCTGATTATGATTTTTTCCATAATGGAGCAGCCCTAGTTGACCGTCCCACTGAGGATGAGATGTCCCCTCACCTTGTGATGTACCCTCCCGTGATCGGGGCCAGGGCAGCCATCCACACACAGCGAATGCAGGTCTGAATCGATGTAACAGGATCTTATATTGGCCAGAACTAATTCTGCTTCACCGTGGAAAACACCCCTTTCTCCAGCTGCTGCCTACGGAATGTCAACTCACTTCTAATGCTAATCCCGCAATTATAATTCCATTAAAAAAGGTGAAAATAAGAATACTTTATCTGATGTGGCCATGAATCACAGTAACGACACTAGCCGGTGCATGGAAGTGCTTGATTTGTTTTAGTTTAGACCTTTGTGGTATTAACCCAGTCCTGGCCAATGGGTTATTTAGATGAAGACATTACCTGTGAGAGGTTTACCGTGTATTTACTCTGCGATTAACTTTGCTCATCAACACGTTGAGTACCTGCACTGTAGCTCTACATCAGCTTCCGGGTGGCCAATGGCCTCATAAAGGCTGTACCGTGGAAACGTGGGTGAACAGCTGGTGTTTCCGCAGCAATGTAATACACATTCTACATCCATGCACACACACACACACACACACACACAGTCACACACACACACACACACACACACACACACACACACACACACACACACACACACACACACACACACACACACACACACACATACACACACAGTCACACACACACACACACACACACACACACACACACACACACACACACACACACACACACACACACACACACACACACACACACACACACACACACACACACACACACACACACACACACACACAGGACAGAGAGATAAGACACGGACATACGTTAACACTATGCAGGTACGTATGTCGTTTATTTTAAATCCACGCCCCCGCCACATTGGTAGGGTTAGCCTGAGTTCAGAACGCACACGAGGAAGATCCAGTTTCTGATCGTAATAACACAATATGGTTCAAACCCAAATCATGAAGACTTTTGTGCTTTTTTAATTTGTATAAATAATATTAAGTAATATGTGTTTTGTAGTTGCTGTGTTATTGATCGTAGGGTTTGATTACAATGTTGTGGTTGCAGCTGCCGCCAAGTGGATGAAGAACACGTACTGCACCATGAACTTGACCACCAGACAGCAATCAATATATCAATCAATACTCAGATAAAAAATAAGATAGAAATCTGGTATCTGTGGCTGTCCTAGGCCTCTAATAAGCCTGTCCAATAATTTCCCTAATTTCCCTGTCTGGCTCCCTACTTATCCAGCTACCTGTGCACGCTCTGCCTGTGCACTTATTGTATATGACCGGCGTCCTTGACAAGGCTAGACATTGCTATTGCTAAAGCTAGCGAGCTTTTAGCATTGTTGAGTGGCTTTGGAAGGAGGCCTGAAGAGAGGGGCGGGATTGTTTCCGTTGGATTCCTTCAAAATCGATCTACTCCAAGTTGGCTAATCTAGCTTCAAGTCCCATAACATCTTGGTTAAATTACCTTAAGTCACAGCCTCCCGCTTGAATGTGTTACGTTTTCACCAGAGGAAGCGATGCATTGTGGTTGGATCTCCAGCGAACTCACTGACCGTGGTCGCGGTGGCCCAAGAGGAGACAGGGTGAGGAGCAGGCAGGGTGTGTCCTGATAGAACACGCGGATGGGGTTCTCAGGGTCGATCATGGTGATGATGTGAAGCTCCACCAGATGCTCCACCAGACCAGGAACATTGTTCCTCCATCTGAGGCCCAGAGGCAGCCGCCGCCGCTGCTGATCCTGCCCGAACTGACCGGGCAGTTTGACATCTGAAAACAGTCAGCGGCACGAAGCTCAACACATTGAACAGAAGGGGATCAAACACAAACAGACACGCACCCACCTCACGAGATTTGACACACACATGAAATCACACGCATACGCAAGATCACACACACACACACACACACACATACACACAAAAGACACCAAACACACACACACCGACACAAATACAGTACACAGACAGACACACAATCACCAACACATAGACATAGACACACACACACACACACACACACACACACACACACACAGACACACACACACACACACACAGACACACACACACACACACACTCACACACACAAAAGATCGCACACACACACGCACCCACGTACATACACACACTCACCCACAGGCATGCACACAGACAGACACACACAATTTACCACATCGTGGGGGCTAATAAGGACACTAAAAAGGCCTTGTCAATTACCGAAGTGTCTTAAGTGTCAAGTGTTAGCTCCCAGCCTGTTTCTTTGAGCTGCTTATCCCCGCCTGTTTCCTTAGTGGTCCAGCCTGGCCAGCCTGCTCACCGATCAGCTGCTCCAGAAAGTCTGAGTTCTACTTTATAGTCTCATGTAGATCTAACTTGGTCAGAACATACAGATCGCTGTCACTGGCCGCCCTGTCAGTCAAATGTACACACACGGTCGCACACACGGTCGCACACACTGTCATGACTCTGTCACTCCATGACGGAGACATTAATCATAATGTCAATTATACATGACAATAATTTCAGGCATCAATGGTTGTTAACTGTAGACTATATCGAGCACGAGATTCTTTAAAGGCCAAAGTGATTATCTAAATGTCAGCTAGCTTAACAAAACGACCAACCCTGACAGGACAGTAGGCCTATAGGCCTGCTGGCTACCGATTTACACAAAGATATTACATGGACTTTAGCCCTCGGGTCATTTGACAAATTTGTAAGTATTTCAGCAAATAAATCTTGAATAAAAAAATAATATAAATGTTTAAAATATAAAAGTTTTCAAACCGCTATGGATACCAACGGTTCTAACGGAACGTTGTTTTCGTGCGTGGGACAACAGCGCGCGTCACCAGCAGCAGGAGCGTGTGTTTGTTATCATGAACATCACTGTAACAGAATGCTATGCTGTATTTAGACTGTAGTTGCTATAGCAGCGAGGGCTATAAATAACGCGAGTCAAGCTATTTAGCTCTGTTTTTATTACCTGGATGCAAAAAAAAATGAAATATGTCAAAATAAGTAGTTTTTCTCTTTGTATCATAGGTTTTTACCGCCCCCTATTGGCCATTGGAAATCACAACCACAAAGAAAAAACGAATGGTTTAACAAGCTTTCACATGTTTTAGCTAAACCTGTAACTGCTGAAACTCTATTGACTCCATATTTGCTTCGCAAGATTTTACCTTGTGTGAGTTTCGTAAATGAGAGGACAATAAATAGCATGGGTTAAGTCTTCGGTGAAGATCCGACTGTTTTAAATTATTTTGCAATATCTTTCTGTCAGTTCATGTAGGTTTGTAAACTGTTACAGAGGGGGAATTAATCGGTTGACTAGTGGATTTAAAATGCCTGCTCCCCTTTTCCCTCTATGATCCACACTTAAAATGGTAAACGTAGGCTATGCCGTGCATTTAACAAAGGACATAATCCCTTGTATTGTAAGCTAAATAATAAATAAGATAACAAGTACACCGTTTTCTTCCCTTTTCATTGTAAAATAATTTCCAATAATCTTTATTATACACAAACTTTTGAAATTGCCTCCATTTTTTTAACACATACAATAAAAAACATTTCTAAAAGACAGAGATGACCTGCCTACAGTCTCTCAGCTAACATCTTTACACATATTTTTCTTTTATTTTTTTCATCATTTTTTTTAAATGATTATGGTTGCTGCAGCAGTATAATATTATATTACAGTGCACCATCCGAATACAGTGGCCTCTTCCATTTTGAAGTTCTTGATAACTCATTAAACACAGTGCATTGAATGCCTACATCAACCCATCCGAGTCAGTGATGAACAAACATATTTATAAAAAAAAAAGCAACTACAGACAATGAACAAATTTTCATCGCTGTCTATCCTCGCTGCACTCAATTTTGAGGAAAGAATAACTTGTAAGGCATATGCTGACTGTTATAATTCCATGAGTAGACTGTGATGATTCCCGTGAAGAGTGGCGGGTGGGATGAGACCGAGACATGAGGACGGCCGCCGCGGAGGCTGCGTTCCGCCGCATGTTCCCGTCAAGTTGTGCAGTAAACCAGACAAACACACTTCAGCATTTTGTCTGTAAATTATTTGAAAATCTGGTAACGTTTATTTTTTTCCACCCATAATCTTTTTGAAAACGTAGTTGACAGTAGATCAGAAAAGTAATCTTTCATAATTTTTCTTGAATTTGACTTTTTGAACATGCATTTTAATATTCTTCTTTTGTATCTAAACAAGAGTATGCCCCAGGCGGAACAGAAACCCTGGGCCTAGGAATCCCTGAACCCACTCAGCCCCAGGTCTGGCCCTCAGCCTGTAAATATAAATACAATATGTGTTGAGTCTAATGGCGTCAGCCTCCATCACTTGGTTCTGTACACACCGTCTCTACTCAGTCTTCCCCAGAAAAGATGATTGTGGTGTTCAGACACTGTGTTGCATTCAGGTAACTATCAGATGGTAGCGAACAGAATGCATGAACATTGTGGTAGCATTCAAACTGGAGCTCATGTGTGTCATGTCAAAACCACCAGGGAAGGGGTTGGTTGCAATAAAACATCTGAGCTTTGTTATCAGTGTGTGGGGGGGGGCGATAAGGGGGGGGGGCTCCCGCCGGAAGTCAACCTTTTAAACACTGGGTCACAGAGGTTTGTATGCCCCTTGGCTGCGGAGAAGGTATCGTCTATGTAAGACAGCCAGGACTACTCTGCTGAATCCTGCCTCGTCCGCAGGTGGGACGATCGCTGCAGTTAGGATGTCCCACTACTGCCCTACTGTTTAAATACCACCAGACAGTTTCCCTGTGGCTCGCCGACTGGCATAGTAACGAGGGATAAGGATAATATGTTTCAGAACAGGTAGCCATATGTCAGATGTTTAGTAGATAGTTGTATCCAATCCAATGCAACAATGCTGAAATGAAGTATATGGAAGTCCTCTCGTTGTACCTCTCCAAGAACAGACAGTAAGTATATTCGGAGCATTCCTGTATACTTTTATTTTCTCAAGCTAAAAAATCATTTCTGCAAGTGAGGACAGAAACTGCTTTTCTATGCAAGTTTGCAAATAAATAAATAATGCGGAAACATGTTTAGTTTCGTAAATGAGATGGCAGATATCAATGAAATCTCAATTTCAAATTGAAAAATACTTCTAAGGATGTTTCGGGGGTCGGGGGGCTATGACTCAACAACACAGCCATGTTCATCCATTTGATTCCTAATGAGGTTTTACTTTCCATGTGGTGGGGGCCAACACATGGTTTTAGTGCAGAAGAGCTCTCTCATATGATTGATTTGTGCATTTCAGCATCCTGCTTAAGACATTTTCAGTACCGTGGATTTCTGTAACTATGCAAAGCATCTTTCATTGACTGATAACCATGGCTGTGCGATAAAGCAATCCATCTCAAGCTATTTGGCTACGTCTAGCTATTGTTTCAGCTCATCTTGGGGATCGAGTGATGGAACATTAATTTGATAGCGGCAAGATTGGTTTTTAGTCAATTGAATCATGTTCATATTTGTGGTGTTTTGGTTAGGGGTGTTCATTTGGGTTCAATAGCAGGGTTAGGGCTAAAGCGATGACTTAGGGTGAGGGGGGATTCTAGAAATCAGGGCTCTGCTCAGTTTGAAGAGTAGGACAGACACACACACACACACTGTAAATGAATGTAGCAGCCGCTTGCACCATCCAGACTTTTTCAACAGCACTGTTTGGGAGCTACTGGTAAAGGAATGTGTGTACACTCACATGGAACAACAGCGTCAGTGACTACCTGTACTCAGTGGGGCCTTGTTGGGTCTTACCAAACTGCAACGCTATCCCAGGTAACGCCATGCCAACGCCTTTACCCATCAAGTTCTTCGTCCAGAAAACCTGCTTACTGTTGATTTGGTATTATAATTAGTATACCAATAATTATTATACTTGTATAATATTATTCCTCCAGTTATCCCACCTGGTATGTAGTCCTGATTCCCCTTATTTCCTGTATGGGAATAATGAAGTTCATCTGGTTTTATGTTATGGGCAGGATTCTAGCAATTGTGAAGGTTCAAACCTATAAGCACTGCTGGTGTGATTTGGCAAACACCATTTCAGATATTGGCAAGATAACCTATTAAGACTTTGGTGGTATGGGCTCTGCTCTGAACCTATGGGACTACACCTTACATAATATCTACCCGTCATTTATGCTAGTGCTGTGATGTCGACTTTCATTGACGTCCGTCATTTTAGTGCTAGCTTCAGCTATCAGTTTACAGTGATGCAAATCTTAAGTTAACCTAGTTTTATTTGACGCGTTAATGCGTATGCACTTTATTATTTTTCGTAAGGATTGTGCATACATACGTTACGTCACATGCTTCTTAAAAGAGAATTTCTCTTACCGATTACCATGCTAATTGATATAGCATACCCAGTTCTTTTAAGTTTCATTAAAAAAACTAAGCACCTCACACGTTTAATTGAATAGTAAGTGCACTATGTGGCCTTGATGTTTAGGTTTCATCTGCAGCCTTTTGATGAATTCTGTAATGGGGTTTTCCTAGGCTTACTTCGTAAGGTCGGTGGCATGGCGATACTGGAGAATACGACAGGGTAACACTGCAGTCTGGTGACTAGCCGGAGTGTGGTAGCGTCCATGAGTACTGGACACCAACCACCACTAATTATTAAATGGAAACCTTGACGATGTGAACTCGTCTGCAACATTAGGAAACAAAACGCCATACCGCCATTCGACCGACAGCCGTGGTTCCTCGAATTGGTCTCAATTTGTCATTCTACAATTCCCGAAAAACAATACCAGGGTGATGTTTTTCGAGGTAAATCACAGAAAAGCAAGCTTTGACTCGCCAGTCCTCATGTGACACTAATTCAGCCAAAAAATTAATGCGACGAGATTCTCAAATGTCAAGGTATTCATTTAATGTTGAACGTATAAGCTGACCGGTGTTCTTTACGTCTCAAAGTCCTGGCTATTATTTACCATCTCTTTCACGGGCGGCTCCCAGGGGGTTTACAAACGCTAAGACCCAGCACTGAGTTTAACGGTGGTGGTGGTGGTGGTGGTGGCGGTAGTCAAATCATAACCGTTGTCATCAATCCGCCGCGGTTAACTCCAGCTCATCCAATGAGAAGAAGGCGTTGTTCCTGAGAGCCCTGCTGATTGGCGGTATGCGGACCAACCCGGTGCGACCCCGGGGGGGGGTCGAGTGTTTTTTGTTTTTTTTTGCGCGATGTGACTCACAGAGGAGGTAAAGAAACCAAAAGGGAACGGGAGCGGGGAGGAGGCGATAACTTATACTCGGCGAAACAGAAGAAGAAGAAGAAAGGAACCAAAGTAAAAGACCTTCCAATTTACAAAGACGAGGGTCAGTTCTCCTCGATCATGTTCAAGTCCAGTTCTGTACAATCCCTTTCGAACACGGCCTGCAGGGCGGCCTCGCGCTCCCCTTTGTCCACCGCGCCGCCGCCGCCGTCGTCGTCGTCGTCCTCCTCGTCGTCCTCCTCCCCGCACTCTTCGTCGCTCTCGCTGAGCGGGCCGATGCTGGTCCGGCCCAGGCCCTCGGCCGGGGAGCAGGAGCCCCGGAAGTCCCCCAGGAAGGGCTCCAGGCCCATGCATACGTCCCCGCCGCAGGCCAGCCTGCCCCCGCCTCGCTCCAAACAGTGGGGGTCGATGCTACGCGTCTGGAGGCGTCGGAGGGCCAGCAGACACACACACACACACACACACACACACACACACACACACACACACACACACACACACACACACACACACACACACACACACACACACACACACGCACAAACACGGAAGACCAATGGGGAACAAGTTAGCACATCGTGCAGGAAAATGCTAGTTTAACAATGTCATTTTACTACTGCTGCTAATACTACTACTGCTACTACTGATGCTGCTGCTGCTACTACAACTGATGCTGCTGCTGCTACTTCAACTGATGCTGCTGCTGCTACTACAACTGATGCTACTACTACTACAACTGATGCTGCTACTACTACAACTGATGCTGCTACTACTACAACTGATGCTGCTACTACTACAACTGATGCTGCTACTACTACTACTACAACTGATGCTGCTACTACTACTACAACTGATGCTGCTACTACTACTACAACTGATGCTGCTACTACTACTACAACTGATGCTGCTACTACAACTGATGCTGCTACTACAACTGATGCTGCTACTACAACTGATGCTGCTGCTACTACAACTGATGCTGCTACTACAACTGATGCTGCTACTACTACAACTGATGCTGCTACTACTACTACTACTACAACTGATGCTGCTACTACTACTACAACTGATGCTGCTACTACTACTACAACTGATGCTGCTACTACAACTGATGCTGCTACTACAACTGATGCTGCTACTACAACTGATGCTGCTACTACTACTACAACTGATGCTGCTACTACAACTGATGCTGCTACTACAACTGATGCTGCTACTACTACACCTGATGCTGCTACTACTACAACTGATGCTGCTACTACAACTGATGCTGCTACTACTACACCTGATGCTGCTGCTACTACTACACCTGATGCTGCTAATACTACACCTGATGCGGCTACTACTACACCTGATGCGGCTACTACTACACCTGATGCTGCTACTACTACACCTGATGCTGCTACTACTACACCTGATGCTGCTACTACACCTGATGCTGCTACTACTACACCTGATGCTGCTACTACTACACCTGATGCGGCTACTACTACACCTGATGCGGCTACTACTACACCTGATGCTACTACTACTACACCTGATGCGGCTGCTACTGCTACAACTGATGCTGCTACTACAACTGATGCTGCTACTACTACACCTGATGCTACTACTACACCTGATGCGGCTACTACTACACCTGATGCTACTACTACTACACCTGATGCGGCTACTACTACACCTGATGCTACTACTACACCTGATGCGGCTACTACAACTGATGCTGCTACTACTACTACACCTGATGCTGCTACTACTACACCTGATGCGGCTACTACTACTACTACAACTGATGATGCTACTACTACTACAACTGATGCTGCTACTACTACTACACCTGATGCTGCTACTACTACTACACCTGATGCTGCTACTACTACTACAACTGATGATGCTACTACTACTACTACTGATGCTACTACTAATCCTATTTATCCTAATAATTCTAAATCCTTTGGGGCTATGACACTTGCACTTACTATCGTTATTAGGATAAATATTTTTCACGTTTTTTTATTTCCTGCACTGCTCTGTTGTAGCGAACCCGTGATACGACACTGTTACAGTAAAACATCGTGCACGTGTACTTTACAGAGCGCCGTCTGAAGCTAATTAGAGTTCTGCCGTGGGTCACACTCAAAGTCACATCAACCCCAAAGAGCGAGGGGCTCCAGGGGCGCGCGGCCCGTACCTGGGTCATCTTGGTGAAGTCCAGCACGGGCCGGGCGCAGGGCCGATCGGGGTCGCGGCGCCGCTTCAGGCCGGGCTTGAGCAGCAGCAGGTCGCAGGGCTGGGAGTGGCAGCGGGGCAGCTGCGGCGGCAGAGCGCGGCGCAGGGACGACGGCGTGCTGCAGGCCGAGGAGGGCGAGGCGGGCACCGCCGGGCACGCCCGGGGCCCCCCCGCCGCCGCCGCCGCCGCCGCCGCGTGGCAGCCGGCCGGGGGCGGGGGCCCGACGGCCGCGTGGCAGGGCACGGGCGGCGGGGGGGGGAGGAAGGCGGTGGAGGCGGCCGAGTCGCGGATGAGCACCGGGGAGAGGGAGAAGCGCCTCTGCGGCGGCGGCGGCGGGTGCAGGGGCGAGGGCGACGAGGAGCAGGACGACGGCGAGGGGAAGAAGCAGCAGCAGGCGCCGCCGCCGCCGCCCGCCGCCTCGCTGGGGTCCCAGGGGAAGCTCCAGGGCAGCGGGGAGTCCGGGGACAGCGCCAGGCTGAAGAAGGTGGGGCTGGACGAGGAGTGCAGCGAGGAGTTCAGGGAGGAGCTGGGCGCGCGCAGCGGGCAGGGCCCCGCCGCGCCGCCGCCGCCCCCCATGCCCGCGCCCCCCCCGCCCATGGCGCCGCCCCCGGCCACGCCCACGCCGCCGTGGTACTGCTGGCGGCTGACGGGGGTCCAGACCCGCGAGGCGCTGGGGCGCCACGTGTAGCGGCAGCGCGACAGGTCCTCGGGCACCGAGAGCGAGCGGCAGTGGCGCTTGGGCGGCGGGGGCGGGGGAGGGGGGGGCCCGGGCCCGGGCGGGGCCGCCACCGCTCCGGGGAGAGACAGCTGAGAGGCGGAGGCGCTGGGCGCCAGGGCAGGGTGCTGATGGGGGAACGGAGGGGACGGATCCAAGGGGTCTCCCCCCTCTTGGAGGTGTGGGTCCTGGGGCATGAGGGGCACAGGGCCAGGGGGGAAACTGGAACTCAGTAACCCCCCCTGCAGGCCAGGTTTGGAGGGAGGGCACAGCTGCCAACAGCTGCTTTCTGGGACGGAGAGAGATGAGGCCGTTAACGATAATTACGAAAGAACACTCAGGAAGGTACGCGAGGGTCAACTGCTGGTCTTTATGCGGCAGTGAGCGACCGTCTATCGAATGTGACTCATGTGTGCACGTGCACCTGTAATCGCGCATTTGCGACCATTCACGTCATGCACTTTTCCTTGTCGCTTTCCTTCCGTGTATTCGGTTTACAATTAGACTTATGTGTTGTGTATTCCATGTTCTTGGAACAGTAGTTTCTCGTCGAGCTAGAACGTGAGGTCAGGACAAGCTTAGCCCTGTTGCTATGGACACAACCAGATGGCTTGCTTGTTGGAAAAGGAAACATCTCATTTTGCTCTAAAAGTTAACATTATGCTTATGAAACGGAGACAATAAACAGCCTGAATAAATAAAATACGGGTGACAAGACTTTTTTTCGTTCAACTAACATGGAGCTAATTATAGATAAAAGCCTCACAGTTTCTCTGTTCAGGATTTGTAGAGTATAACAGCACGCCACCGGAAACTAAAACATTGTGTTGATATACTTTGGCTCACATATTAAAAGGAGTGCTATTAAATTCTGCTTGACGATAGCCGGGTGAATTTTATGTGTGATTTCACCACTGAAGTCGACTTGAGCAAAATATAAAGACCCCTCAAGTTGAACCATCTACCACTCAAAGGCACTTTGTCTGTAGGAATGATCTGTATTCCTGTGCGCACAAAGATTATTTCTCGTAGTTAAATTTGAAATGTTTGCCTGTGAACTGTGAGACGTCCTGAATCCTGAATCCTGACATCATTGATGTGGCTGGTGTTTTAATTTGGGTAGTGCCCCAAGTTTTACCCCAATAAAGTGGGTCCTATACTGAACTCATGCAGTGTTTTTACGTATTACTCACCTGGCATCAAGCCATCTGGGGAACAGCAATGTGTTAAGTTTTTAGGGTCCAGCCGGGACTAACATTGAAAGACAGGCAGAGAGATGGACAAAAATAGACAGAGAGATTAGCGAGATCAGAGATAAGACACGTCAAGAAAGATCACAATTCATACACTGGGACTAAAGCGCAAAAAATGTGTCATCAATGTTTTGTGTCGGCTACAGTGACAAAAGGTGTCAGGGTGGTCTCTGTGGGCAGTCTAAGAACGAGGGGCTGTGGTCTCTATAGGGACCACCGCACACCGCTTAATGCAGTGGAAAACAACAGAAAGGTGTTGGGTGGATGACGGTTTAACATCCAAATCCCTTACAGATTTCAACACCCCATCCAAGGCAACGGTGGTGGATTTTAAGGTCACAAATACATGGGGACGGATATTGAATATTGTTGGAAAATATCGGTCACAGCCATGAACACAGTTGTCAAGAAAACGAAAACGTCGCCATTTTTGTACACTGCATCCTCACCAGGTAGATGTCCCCAGGATGGGCGACGTTCCCTCTCAGAGTCTGGCTCCACAACCCCTCCACCACCAGAAGTGTGACCATGGCATGGTGGCAGGGACCGGGAGGGGGGGGGGGGGGGGGGGGGGGGGGGGGGGAGGAGCGGGGAGAGGGGGGGGGGCGGAGAGACCGGGCTGAGGGGGGAGAACGGACGGGAGAAGGAGAGAGAAGGGAGAGAGAAGGAGGAGGAGGGGAAGGAGGGAGGGAAAGAGGTGTGACCTAGTAGGTGTCGGTCCGTTGGGTCCGTCTTCAGGAGGACGGGGAGGGACTTAAGAGTTGGAGGCTCCTCCTCCTTTCCTCCTCATGGACCGGTAGGTAGCCCCTCCCACTATCACAAAGACATTTTGGAGGCAGCGGTCCCCTCCCGACAACTCACCTACAGCGGAGGACAGCCGGTAAGCAATTAGTGCCAAGCAGCTGTAGATAATCATACCAGTGCGGGGTCTAGCTCAGCATACTCAATAGACCGACTTACAAAGGGCAATAAGTTGGATCAGTTATTGACCTTTAGGATGCACTATTAGGCTGTGTTTGGTTCAATCTGGTGCAATCAACAATACATGGAGATGGTCTGCTGTCATTCCAAGTCAAACGATCCCACTCAGGGTCAGTGTAAATTAAACAGACATAAATCCTGCTGTCTTTTGGTTTGGTTGTATTTGACGGATGACGATGATGTAGATCAAGTCGTTAGATGCCATTACAGGGATTGTGGGAGTTTTTACCCACTTTATTTCAGAGGTGGCAAAGTGAGAGAAATTCACTATTCAATTAAAACTTCATGAGTATGTGGAAAACCTTCAGATGTTGGCCATAACATACAATTATACAAATGTTTTCCTGAAATGCACTTATTATCCTACCATTGTTATATCAGAATATTTTAAATTAGTAAAAATCAGTACATGCTTATTTCTCTGATAACCCAATAAGTATGTTCCCTAACATCATGTACAACAGAAAAACATCAACAGCAATCTATGTGTGGTTATTTGCTTCAATTTGATGTTGAAGCAACCCTATAAACACTAATCTGTTCATCAAGCTAGTTCGCTGGCTTCGGACATCCTCAGACAGTGGATCACTCAAGAGGACTCCCAAAAATCTAAATAGAATTTGGGTTGAATCTTGGCAGCCAACGATCCACCAACATGGCATGCAGAAGATTGGATCCAATTTAATTCTCTATGCTAATCTATGATTCACAGGATAATGCAGATCTAAACATACACACCCTTGAATCAGATCACAAAAATATATATGTTATGTCAAATGTAACACTATGACGCCTAGTGTCATACAAGATTAAATCGATTTATTTTCCTTTGAGTATCCTATTTTGTAAGAATCTGTATGCATTTTACAATCCAAATGTGGCCTTGGAAAGTTGTATTAAAACCTGACAATCCAAGTTGTGCCAAAAGGTCAGGCTAATGCAAGCTCTTGCTTCATTTTGTACTGAGAATGTTCAGAGTGACACATCTCTTCAAAGTGATGTGTGACAGTGTGTTCCCAACTGGACTGGGTGCAGGTAATGCAGGTCATATCAGTGGTTCACTGTCCACACACACACTTCAACCCCGGTATTAGCACTGGCCAGGCCATGTGTACCATAATGTGTACTAAAAGTTGTGGCTCAATAGCTGAGCATGATCCATTCACTGCTTTGATGGCAATAGATTGCTAGTAAGAATTGAGTCTGCATGTGTGTGTATGGAGAGTAATGTTCTTTCCAATTATTAAAAAGGTGCACCCGTTATCGGTATGCAAAATCCTGTTTCTCAATAAAAAAAAAAGTAAAACTCACTAGCCTTACTCATTCGCCTTTCAACATTGGTGAGGTTGGAAATATTGAATGTCTAGATATAGGATTCACTTGCTGTTATGATGGGGCTGGTGCTTTAAATGCGTGTAGGTGAAAACACCGACAACTGAAAAATCTCGGTATTTTCTTTTTACATTGGATCTCTGTGAAGTGTTAAATGTGGTAGCGGGCCCTCCTCAATGAAAACGGGCACTTTGTGTACCTAACAAGGTGCCATTGCACTGTGATGACGGACCAAGGGCCGCTTGGCATAATCTGCTCGTAGCCCGTGGCTAGCGCAGTCCCTTGTTTTCAATAGGAAATGCTAAACCGAGCTACCTTCCCATTCAAATAAATCAATGCGCTAAATGTTGAATAGCGATAAATGGCTCAATGACAAAATGATAAGGAACGCCACGATATTAGCTACCTTGCGTTTATTTGCACACACACACACACACACACACACACACACACGCACGCACACAAACACACACGCACACACATACACACATCACTAACGTTACAATTTCATCCATTCATTTAGATTTAAATAATTACATCTCACACTTCTGAAGGTCGGTCACCTAAAAAAAAATACACGGTGCATGATCCTCTTATTGAAAAATAGCTGGCAACGTTTATAACGGGCGATAAACAGGATCAACGTCTGCAGACCAGACAGTGGGCTCCGGTTAGCTCGCTTGCATCCACGGGGGCTTGTGGCTAGCGGTAGCAGCTAACACTAGCTAGCTCATGTTGACCTGTTCCATCGTTAGCTCGGGAGATCAACATTGTAACTTACCCTACGGCGATTTCACACAGATTTCCCGAATCGCTCGGCTACGGCCGTCTGTCGGGCATCCCCATCACGCCACCCCTATGTAATCTATGTTAAAGGCATAATGGCTGCCATGAACACATCAGTGGAGCCCGTGGTAATAATGCTAATAATCTCAGCAGCAGCAGCCGCCACCGTTACACCATCAGCCGGCCTATCTGGACCACTGTGTTCGCATGTCGGAAAACACGGCGAGCCGAGCCGCACGATCGGATGCTGCGAAGGCGGTGCGAGCGACAGAGATGGTTTCCGTTACACACACAAGACACAGCGATGCGCGGTGGTTTT
The DNA here is from genome assembly GCF_031168955.1 of Gadus macrocephalus. Classification (NCBI taxonomy): domain Eukaryota; kingdom Metazoa; phylum Chordata; class Actinopteri; order Gadiformes; family Gadidae; genus Gadus; species Gadus macrocephalus. Next base: position 23,596,370 of record NC_082388.1, read on the forward strand.
AGTCGCGGGGAATAAGATGATTTTACCTGGTCGAACCCGCTGCCGTTCGGAGGTGAACCGGCTAGGATGGATTAACCGATTTGGAGTTGAGCGGGTCGCACGGTGTCAGGACAGAATGTGCGTCTCGGGTGTGTTGACCTAGTATCAAAAAAGCAAAACACCGTACCGCTCGTCTGCTCCGATGCCGTTTTTTTTTTTTCTTCCAGTGACTGAATGTCGAGTCGGATTACATTTCTATGAAACCTCCATCGAAAAAGTGTTATGTTGCGTGTGGAGATATCGTTACGTACAATCAATTCCCCGCGTCGTTTTATTCCGAGTGTTTTAATTGCGTCCACACGCCCGTGAGCGATCGGGATTCATAAATAGCGTTTACGGTGCCAGCAGAGTAGGAGGGACGACGGCGTGGACTCGAGATGGAATCAAATAAATCTGAATTAATATTATTTTCATATTTATTTTATTTAACAAAGTCGACCATCAATATTTTATTTTTTGTTCATAACCGTATGAGCCGTTGTAGATATGCAATTAGACTCCCGACGCATGGCTGTTTGGATGATGGGACTTGTAGTTTATAATAGCCTACATTGCTTGTTTACCAGCTCTGGCACGTTAAGTGGCGCTTGATTGTATATCACACTTCGTACAATCTCTTCGAAATTAGATTCCAGAATCGTGCATTTGTGAAAGTTGGACGGCCATCGACGGGATTCTTTTTAAGCGTCATTCACAGCAGGTCGTGGTTGAGGTTTTAAATCTTTCGAACAACCATTTCACTAGATGCAATTATGTAAACATCGAAGTCATAGGCCCATCCACCTAGAAATCTTCCGATATAGCGTCCTCTGATCAAACAAAAAGGTAAAACAAGATTTGGATTTGTAACACGTTTCCATCTTTATTAGTTTTTATCCTTTTAAATATTTCCATAACAGTCTCAATATTCAAGCTGCACAAAATGACATTGAGGAACAAAAAAAGTAAAACGTACAACACAAAGACAGCCATTCCCAGTATCACGTTTTTCTTTCAAGAAAGCAGCTGAGGGAACCCGGAACATTAAGAAATGTCCAAACAACGAAGTGAAAATATTGATTATATCATAGAGTACAAGGCATCAGTCAAAGTGTCATTATGTCAAAGAATAAGTGCACACAAACAATTATTCTGGTGAAAAGCAGACAACAGAAACCTAGGCACCCAAGTAAGCTTAAGAGTGTGAGGGTAGTGACAAACTAAAAAGTTAAGTGCAGACCTCTGCATACGGAGGTAGTCCTCTCAATACTATAATCCCAACTGTTCAGCCTACAGATGCTTTCAAGGCCAACCGGGAAATTTCCACCTCGAGGTCAGAGGTCAGAACTATAAAATGGCATCACAAGTCTACAAGTGGAGGGAGCTTGCCTAAGTGGTGACTGTCAAGGCGCCAATATGATGACGGACAGTGCTGTCCCATGTTCTCATCATCCGGGAATCGACTTTCAGCATTAAACGCATCACAGCCATCTTAAAAGACAACCCGATGCATGTGAAATAAAAAAAACTGGCGAGAGACTGCACATTACACAGCCTCATGCACAAGGTTCAGAAACAATAAAGATCCAAAAGTAGAGAGTGACAGCTAGTTTTCTTGATGGAAGCCAAGGATCCAGAGTTCCTTGTGCCACAGTCTTCAGTGTCTGATGATGAGTGTTGTAGCAGAGTTGGAATTCAGCCCACTGACCTTCATCAAAAACCAGCCAACAAAGCAAGTCTTGTGGATAAGACCTTGGAACATCGCACAATGATCAGTATGGAGCCCACGACAGGTGATCAGTGGCCACAGGGACCTGCTGGTCATCAGGGGAAAGATCTAGAAGACCAGCGAAAGTGATTACCGTTACATATTTATGCCTCTGAATTTCATTATGTCACATGTCTGCATTCGTTTTCCAAACTATCTATGAATTGTAGACGAGGTCCGCAATCGATCAACCCATCGGCATACATGTCAAGTGGTTGTCTTTAAATGGTTTATTGGGCCGCGTTAAGGTAGACCAATGACTGAATGGATAAAGCTCATTTTAAGAAAGGCGCATTAAATGACCAACTTGCTGTATGCGGGTCTCACCATGAACGTGCCCCCCTTCCAGGAGGAAGCGCAGCCACCCCATCATGTTCTCGTTGGTGGTCCGCTGGCTGGTGAAGGAGTAGTTCAGGCCAGGTGGAGAGCGAGGCTGCTTGGAGCTCCTCTCAGGCACCTTGGAAGAAGCAAAGTTCAGGTGCGACTCAAATCGATTTTAAGATGCAACTTTAATGGAGGCATCCTTCTGTGAAAGGTTACGTCACTTTGTTTTAACGTCCAACGTCCACGACTTTAAACCCATGATCCACCACCGATGGGGAGGGAAAATGGTGGCATCCAGTTTTAACCGCGATGGACGCGTTTCGTGATGCGTGGTAGGAGAAGGGAGAAGGTCTTACCAGGTACATCTGGGGATGCTGGGGGGGGCAGTTCAGGTCCCCGAGGCCCGTCATCGAGAGAGGAGACAGCGAGGAGGTCTCGGAGGCCGGTGGAGTCTCCTCTCTCACCGTGTGCTTCTTCTCCTCATCCTCGCAGAGCTGTGAAGTCATCTTCTCCAGCTGGCACTGCCTGTAATGGCAACGCAAGACGCATCAGAGCGCCAACCAACCCTGACGACTCCTTCCCGATGGAAAGGGATTCAGCCCGTCAAGCGGTAGGGCTATGGATTCATCCTGGTTCAAATCCGGACTTATAATGCACAACGTTTTTGAAAACGTAGGATAGAGAGTTAACGTGGACTCATATTGCCGTCTTGGGGTCAAACGCATGCCCTTTTGTGAGGCACACGTTGCAGCTCGTTTTGAGTTACCAACACTCACAAGCCAGAGGGGCTCGTGAAAGAGCAGAAGCCTGAAATGACACGGCTCATTTTCTACAAAATAAAAATCAGTGTTAACGATAATACAAATCATTTAAACCCGGTCGTGGATGAGGACCAGCAGAAACAGGCGTGTTTGGTTTCCCTTTAAGAACACACCACAACCACCTGAATGACAAAGTCAAGAACGCAGACCAAACGCCCATTTCGAGTGCCGAGTGCCCCGAGTGTGAATGAGACGTCCTGCCACCTACAGCTGATCCACTGGGTCCCGTTTCTCGGAGCCCTCCGTCAGGCCCTCGGTGGGTGGGTCCCACATGTGCAGCGCCCGTCTCCACAGACGGACCTGCATGTCCCAGGAGCGCCGGCTGTACTTTTTGTACTTGTTGGGGGTGGAGGGATGGACCTTGGGGTCTCTGAGGTGCCTAGGAGGTGCACAGAAAACCCAATCACTTTAGAAGCCCCCCCCCCTGGAGCACTTGGGCTACAATACCATCGGGAGAATCCAGCAGGCCTGAAGAGAAAGAACAACTCAAATGGGCTCGCTGACTTGAGGGTCAGAAAGACCCCTGGCACTTACAGATAACAATACATGGGCTTTTCCCCCAGGCTGTTACACTATTGAAATCCCACCCCTCACCCAGGAAATGCCCCCCTCCTCACCCAACAGCTGGACCACCCGCCCCCCTGGCCTATACTACTTGACTGAATACAAATACCCTGCATCTAATACACTTGATTATTTGTTATTGTTCCGTCAATCTATGCAGCCCTTATCCATTATACTCATACCTCACTAGGTCATTTTAGTTTTGCTGCTGTATTGCACTTTTATTTAGATTTCCAAATGCCTTTAGTCGTCACTGTATTGACAATACAGTTGAATCAGAATCCCAGTGCATTCACTTACAACTTTGATCATCTTTTATCCTAAACACCGTAGTTACGTTCTCAAGGAGGTAGTCCGATCAAGGTCAGATGGTGCCGTTTTATTTCCAGTCTCTAACCCGGAATATCCTGCCCTGGTCACTGGCCACCAGAGCCTAGCCCTTACTTTGGGATCTGCTGGAGGTAGTTCTGGTAGCCAGTGGTGTTCTTGCCGTACTGGATCTGTTTCTGCCGTCTCTTCAGGACCGCCGTGTTGGTCTCCTGGTTGGCGGGGTCCAGGGAGCGGCCGTACCAGCAGGCCACCTGGGGCCTGGGAGGAGACCGCGAGGGCCAGGAACCAGACACGTGCCCAACAGGTGAGAACCGGTCCAGCACTTAGAAACTAAAAGGTACACACAGGACCTCCAAAAACAGCTGCTTGAAGAAGTGCAACAATATATCACCGTCGGTACATTAAGGATGTTCATAGAACCAAGAGCAAGTAAAACAATTGCTAGGCTAACCAATTCCCCGTGTTACAGCAATGATAGCAGCTACTGCAGTTGCTACACAGTTAAGTACAATAATACAATACAATGTGGTGGCCAGAAGGGGGAGGGTGGCTATGCAGAGTCGAGGTGGACTCTGAACAGGTGAGTCTTGAGCCTTTCTTCGGAAGATAGTGAGCGACTCTGCGGTCCTGAGAGCGGCGGGGAGCTCGTTCCACCACTGAGGTCCCAAAACCGAGAAAAGTTGTGACTTTGCTGATCGACCTTTGCTAGCTCTTAGCGAAGGCGGTACCAGACGGTTTACTTTACTATGCCCAAAACTTTAACCAAGGTGGTAGAACGGGTAGAGTAGTTCAGATTGGATTTAACCAGACGAAAAACACAACTCCCCACCCCCAGTGGAAATGCATGCACCCAAGGAACCCAAGTTAACAAAACCAAGCAAATTTAGGTACAGACTTTCTGCCATTATCCAGGTCATCTGTTCCAACAGCCACGTTGCTGGTTGACACTTTGAGAATGCAGCGTTCTAGGATCGATGACCTAATTGGAAACGTGTACCAACTTTTAGATCCAGAATCCAATGTGGGATGCTGTACTCAAGTCTATTCATTATTTGACCATGGCTAAAGCCTTAAGGAGGTCAGCATGCATTTGCAACTGGAAATCTCCAATTGAACAGTCTCCGCTAAGGCTAGGGGAAGTCAAAGGTCTACCTTCGAGGTTTGCCCGTCCAGGTTCCCTCATGAGGACTGGCCCTGGTGGGGGTGGAGCGGTTTGGAGAGGAACTGCTGGAATAATAAACATTTTGATGAAGCCAAATGAACAACAATGCACTAAATAGTCAATGCTGATGACGGATGAACGCACCTTTTAGGAGGCCATGCCATTTGATAACATGACCTACAAAAAAAGGAAATTATACCCATCCTAGACAAGGAACCACAATTGATTCCTCCCATGCATTGAACATTTAGCATTGAACGTGCAACGTTTGAAATGCAAAATATTCCATTTACTTTCCTTATTGTAGGCCAAAAAAAAATAACGAAAAGAATTGCGAGCAGTGCGTTAAAGTTTATGTAACGAAATTCACCACGGGAGCACTGGCACTTTATGAACTTTTAAGCCATATTCTAGCCCTTTAACACGAGCCCCCTACCTGACCAGGCTGTCGTAGACATAGCTGCACCCGGGCAGGAGCCAGGGCTCGGGGCTGAAGCAGGAGGCCCTGGGGCTGAGGCTCACGGCCCGGTCAGGGAGGCCATTCCACACCGCGGTCGACCAGCCTTTGGCACAGAGGCATGAACCGGGGCTGCAACACAGGCTGTGTGGGGGAAAGAGAGGGAGAAGCAGTAACTGGGGGAGGAGTCAAACATTGTCCGTTCTTTTAGAAACACCTGGTAACACACACTTTATTTTTTTTAATGTTGTTTTCGATCTTGCTTCAACCATTTTAATTTAAAAGCATTATCTAACAAATTGCATACAAGAGCCTATTAAAAGGACTGCGTTTCAGCCAGAAAGCAAATGCACAGCTGAACTCATTATAATCATATGAACAATTGACAAAACAGATGACTTGAGATTCCCTTTCAAAAATTAATAAATAACCATGGGACACACAATCCAAGCCCAGGTCGACAAAAAAAAATGCCCATGACACCTACGACCTCATGGCTAAACCGCATCAAACGCCTAGTTAAGTTCCTCAATTATAATAAAAATCGATGCGAGTGTTGAATAGTGATTTGAATGCGCTGCCAACACCGCTGTTACCTAGAGTTGTTCAGCGGGCTGTGAGCCGTGGTTTCCATCCCTGTAGTCGGGCCGTCTGAACTCGCCGCCGCGTATTGAGAGATGCCATTACAGAAGGGGACAGATTTAAATTGGCCACAGGTGGTGTGGGCGGGGTTATGACGTCACATAGGTAGACAAACCTCTTATCCCTCTTGCCGGAATATAACGAAAGGAAATATAAATTAAGATAGGAAAGATAAGCCCTCCTACATTATTTACAGGTTAATTATGGGCCATGTATTTTAAATCATATAATAACCTCAAGATATTTGTATTATAACGTATTCTCTTAGAAATCAAGCTACAATATTCGCGTTACAAACTGTCGACAATAATATATGATTGGGCTGTCATAAATTGTACATTTCGTGATAACATTGACTGTAATTGTAAATGTAAATGTGCTGTTTGTTGTCGTGCCCTCTCCGGTGCAATAGGTGGCAGTGTGGCGCTCTTCAAAATAAATCATTTTGCGACAGTCGTATTTTGTCATAAGGTAAACAAGATGGCGTCTGGTAGCGGTGTAAGTATAATACAAGGATAAGTATAGAAGAAAGACGAAGTGTAATACAACTATTGTTCAAACAATATATGTACGTTTAAGAAAACTGCAGTAGGCACAGTGTGGGTACATCTGTACATGTTGAAATGGACCCGAGGCTCCTGTTTGAACCAGATGTACTTGATGTTGTTCAGTGGCTCGGGGAAGACAGACAGACGGACGAAGCTCGCTCCTCATCATTTCCTCATCATTTAAAATGTTTAAATTATTATGGATGTTCATGATAGATGATCGTTTCGTCTATACCTTATCGTATATAGATTCCCTCTGTGGAAAGGCGTATCTCACTACGTATATATAATGAAATACGTATGTTTTGCCTTACAATACTTGTTATACTCTCATTTGTAACTACATTGAACATCTGTACCTGAAAGTTTCAGCTTAACAATTGGATTCTAATTTAATAATTATATTTATAACAACTTAAAGACATCGGACTGACTTGTATCAAAATTGACCCATGATATCCTACTTTTCCTTTGAGTAAGTGATTATGACTTGCGGCTTGTTGTTGTTGTTGCGGCTTGTTGTGTGTTTAGATTGGTTGATTCGTATCATATTGTAGTGTTTAGTATTATTTGTCGCGTCAAAATGTATTAGCCCCTGCTATAAACCATCTAGCCTCCCCCCCCCCCCCCCGGAATCATCATTATTTGGCGCCGCTACTGGTGGTAAGTCATGATGAACTCAATCTGAAAATGTGAGAAGTTCTGTGTATTAATTGTTTGTGTGTGTTTCTCTCTCTCTTTGTTACAGTCCAACAACAATAGTAAGAATGACTTCCGCCGGAAGTGGGACAAAGATGAGTACGAACAGATGGCCCAGAGGCGGCTTGACGAAGAGCGAGATAAGAAAGATGGTAAATTGATCCCCCTAATCCTTGGGATAAATCGGAATCAATATGAGAATAGTTAGTTATCAGTCATTCGTTATAAAGCTTGAGCTGAGGAAGCAATTCACACACCCACGGTGTCACTGTTTTAAATCCTCGCATTGATTGGTCATTTCTCCTGCTCTCGAAACCTGCTCGGTGGAGCCGGTCCTAACCCGGGGTCTCTTGTGGTGTTCTCTCAGGGAAACTGGTGCCCCCAGTCAAGCGGGAACTCCTGCGCCACCGAGACTACAAGGTGGACCTGGAGTCCAAGCTGGGGAAGACCATCGTCATCACCAAGACCACGCCGCAGGCGGAGATGGGAGGGTACTTCAACCAGATCTTTTTATTCGTTTTTTTTGCTTTTCTCAGGAACATACAATAGACCATTGCATTTAAAGTTATGCAAACAAAGAAGTTCCCTTTTCACCCATTCAGCTAGTTCTTTAATCGTTGTGGTGTCGACCCGACTTTCTCTCAATGTCTGACTTTTTCATTCGGACAGCGGATGAAAGTATTCAGCCGTTTATCCACAGGGAACCTGCTAGTGGTCAGCAGTAAAATATTGACTCGAGATAAAAAAAACAACAACTAACCTCACAATTTCTGCTTTTAGGTTGTGTGTCGGTATGTGTGTGTCTGACCCGTCTGTCTCTCCTCCTCCCCCAGGTACTACTGTAATGTGTGTGACTGCGTGGTGAAGGACTCCATCAACTTCCTCGACCACATCAACGGAAAGAAGCGTGAGTAACAGAGGACGCGTCGTCCATTAACGGGTCACATGAAGGAGGAAGGTTTGGGACGGCTTAGCTCAGGAGGTAGAGCAGGTTGACTTGTAACCGCAAGGTTGCTAGTTCGATCCCCGGCTCCTCCTAGCTGGAGTGTCGATGAGTCCCTGATCAAGACACTTGATCAAATGTTAATGTAAATGGGGCGTTGTCCACGGAGGTTATGGCTCTCTGACGCCGGTTCCCTTGCGTCGTCCCCGCTGCAGACCAGAGGAACCTGGGCATGTCCATGCGGGTGGAGCGCTCCTCCCTGGACCAGGTGAAGAAGCGCTTTGAGGCCAACAAGAAGAAGATGGAGGAGAAGCAGAAGGAGTACGACTTTGAGGAGCGTATGAAGGAGCTTCGAGAGGAGGTGAGCTCCACTGAGATATGACCATGAAGTAGAAAATATCTATGGGCCACTTCCCGGTTTCTTCTTATTATTATTATTTATTATTGGAGTGTTATTTTACTAATAAAGACTATTGTTGATGGGGTCCACACAGGTTTTGTTCAGTATTACTCATATCCTATATCTTATCCTGTAATCCTAATAAATACACTTTCTGGAGTGCTGATCGGTGTTGAGTGACTGTACTGTAACTCCATCCCCCTGTCCCGGCCTTCGCAGGAGGAGAAAGCCAAGGCCTACAAGAAGGAGAAGATGAGGGAGAGGAAGAGGAGGGCCGATGACGACGTGGACTTTGAGGAGGACGACGAGATGGCGGCTGTCATGGGCTTCTCCGGGTTCGGTGCCGCTAAGAAGGCGCACTGATTCAGCCCCCCTAAAGACTTCCCCACTGGGGTCCCCAACGGGACCAGTGGCTTCGCGTCTTTTGGTTTCTGTCTACCGCTCACTGTGGCTGGTGTGGGCCCCCATGTTCTGCAGCCAGTGTTTTATCTGTATGTGAAGCATGATTACCGGTTGCTTTCCAAAATGTCTGGTAGGTTCTTGTATGTGGATGGCTGTGAGGAACGTTTATTAGCGAAGTACCAAATGTCTAGGTTTATTCGAACATGATCGAGTTGTTTTTTGTTTTGTTCTTATGGATAGGATCAGCTATCTTGTGCGGTCCAAGGTCGGTGTGTAAATTAATTTGATGGCGAGGCTCTTGTCTGACGCTGGCTCAATGCCCACATCAGTTTCATCATGACAGATGTTGACCTTTGACCTCGGAGAGACCCCGTCGCCCTTTTTGTAGTTAATTTGTCCATCGCACGTCCACTCATCACTCATTGTAGTGACTTCTATGTACACCGATCTGCATTTAAACTCGAGGGGCTGATGTCAAAGCGTCCCTCTCAGCTGGTTCGCCGGCAGGCTGTCTGAGGGGGCGGGGCCTGTGCTGCCACCCTTGCACGCGCTCTATGGACCTCTCGCTTCTCATCCAATGGCAGCAGAGGCTGCTCTCCTCCCTCCTCCTCCTCCTCAGTGTAGAACCACAAGCACCTTCGCGTCACTCAAGTGCTGAGTTGGCTGAACAGAGGGAAAACTTGTTTCAAAGTTTGCTGTTTTTCGGGGGTCGGTCAAATGGAAAAGTCATTTATTGGAGCTGAAATGAAATCTGCTTAACTGAACATTTGATCTGCTTAGTAATGAAACCTTTTATTTGTTGTATTTCCTTTTGTCATTTGAGTTTAAATAGTGAAGTGGTGCCCCTATAAGTGCTAATGGACTTCTTTATAACTTTTTATAAATAAATCTCATTTTCCCAGGTCAAACTTGTTATTCTTGTAGTGGCCTATAGATGGTGCACTTTACCAATTAGTCCAGTACATGCAGAGTAGTCTTTCGGTACTCTCCCCGCCATGCCTGTTTACAAATAGGCAGAGATTTCTGCATTTTAAAGGGCCCCTATGCCACCAGGTGTGAGTGATTAGCCATTACAGGCCGTTGGAAAATCTGCCCTTCTGTGTCTAGTGACATCACAAGTGGGAGTCTCCACCTAGATGTATAGATAAGAAACAGTTGCTACAGTCAACTAGGTAGGCTAGTAGCCTGAGCTATCCATCATAGATCAAGGTGGACAGTACACTCCCACTTATGCTGTCCCTAGAACACAGGAAAAGGCAGGCTTGTAATGGCTTATCACTCACACCTGGTGGTGCAATAAGATCCCTTTAATGGTCACATTCAGAGCGGTTTGGAGAATAGTTTTCATAGAGCAATGTATGGAATATAGTTCTATATTTATTAACCTCAAGTTTTTGTAAAAATAATTCTTAATAGACAATTTTCTTGGTGAACTACTTGAATCCTAGACGTCACAAATACACCAACTTCAAAAGGTCACTTTAACACTTTAATTCACTTTATTAAAACCATACGCACACACACACACGGAGCAACACACTTTAGAGATTCAATACGGGAAAGGCACTGTGTGCATCAATATTCTGCGAGTGGGGATTTCTTAACACACACGCATCTCAAAGAAAAAAAAAAATTGATGTCATTTCAGACAAACTAAAGACTTGTCGGCAGGTATCTATGACAACACTACATCAGCAATTAGAATGACACTTCAGGATGCTATCCAACGAATACCCTTTGAGGCGTTCAGTACAAATGGCCGTGTCTGAAGTGTAAATACATCACAGACAGCCGCTGTTTAAAAGCCCAGTTGTACCTTCTGAAAGTCAAACGTCACAACACGCATTGCAATGTTATATATAATGAACACACTGATGGAATGAAACTCAAAAGTGTATGTTCAATATACAATAGAAATCTTACGTCAAATCATTCTCTAGAACTGCACAAAGTTCCTTCCTGGCTAGGGCATGCACACCCAAAGAGTAAGAAAAACCCTACAAAAATAGACCTTTCCGCATTTTACAATTTTTACTGAGTCTCCTCGGAAACATCCAAAAGCATAAACATCGCAAGTTGTCCAATTGTCTTTATACAAGAGTTATTCTCTATAGAAAGATAGATCATCGCTATTCACATATTGACAAAGAAATCCGATCGTGTTCCTTTCATCATCATGTGGCCAAGTGTCTTGTTGAGCCAAACCATACAACCGTATTTAAAGTCATTTAAATGCTTGGCTTACACACACACGCACACTAAACATGCATCCTCCGGTGCAACAAAACACACGCAACTCAACCAACAGGCCAATCGAAACATTCTGGGGAGCTATGTGGGAAAATGAAAATATACTTTAATGAACTAAAAACAGCTCGCCATTCTAATGAATAACAAGATTTCAATTTTTTGCATTCATGAAACATCTCCATGGAGACACACACACACACACACACACACACACACACACACACACACACACACACACACACACACACACACACACACACACACACACACACACACACACACACACACACACACACACACACACACACACACACACACGGAATGATAGGTATACAACATATTTCCATATTTCCAACAGAGACACCATATCCAAGCGGCTGTATAAGAGTCGGGGCAGTAGTCTTGAGTCTTCAGCGTCCATCCCTAACCTTTCCATCGGTCCGATCTGGTCGCCACATGCCTCCTCACCCCCTCACCCCCTCACCCCCTACTCCGAAGGCGACACAGAACAATCATGGCCGACGTGTCTAGACGATCTCCGAATCCAAAAGGGTCCTTGGTTCTGCATGATTTGGTGGTAGTTCCCGGACTCAGCGGCCGTTTCTCCCCAGACACGCCCGTCAGCATCCTCCCCCCCCCCCCCATCCCCCCCGCCCCCCAGCACGACGCTTTCTGACCGAGTCGTTCCCATGGTGACTTGCGTCCTGTTAAGTGCAAGGGCATGCCCGTGTTGCATCACGTCAACCTCAACAATCCTCCTCTGCGGCCCCCCTGTGCCCGGGTGTCAGGACACACCCGTGTCTCCCTGCGTTGGCCCGCGTCACTGGACGTCGATGAGGTGCCTGAGGTAGGACTGGGTGAGCCCGCGCAGCTCCTCCAGGGCGTAGTCTTCGGGCATGGGCAGCCGCGTGATGAGGGCCGTCAGCTTGGCGTGGGGCGGCTGGAGGAGGGGGTCGGCGGCCCCCTCCCCGGCCTGCTGCAGGCTGAGCACCACCCGCAGGATGTTGGCCACGCGCTTGGCCATCTCTGGAGGGGGGGGGGGTACGTTAGGTCAGGGCTGCTCAGGAGAGGGGTAGGGGGTACTTTAGGGGTACTTTGTGGGAACGCAGGGGGGAAATTGGACAATTTCTCAAAAAAATGTGTGTAATCGTTTAGTAAATATTGGTTATGGATAATTGTCCTACAATGCCGCTTTAATGAAACGATTTGATTCGGAAAACCACGTTAATGAAATGAAGTTAATCTGAATACTTGCATAAAAGTGTGGTAAATCTGTCCAATGAAAAGCCATTGATATAAAAAGGCGAAAGTGAAGCACAAGCCCATGTTCCTCCCCAAGTCAAGTGTTAGCACCACCCACTTCATGTTGATGTTCTCACCATATTACCTGCACATATGCTAGGCTCATTTATAATCATGTTTTCAGATTCAGCGAGCTAAAACCATCCCATGATATGTGCGACAAAGAGGAAAAAAAAAACGATGACGTAGACTGAAAGAAGACGCGGCATGCAACACCCGACGTCAATCCCCCGAAGCAAAGCGCCCGGCCGCAGTCGGTCACCCACTGTTGCATTGTGGGTCTGACCGAGCGGCCGGTTCTGGCCGGTCGGAGCGGGTCTTACCGGACTGGGCCAGGCAGTCCTTGGCAGTGGTGCAGGGCAGCAGCTGGATGCGGCTGCAGAGCGAGGTCACGTCCGTGTAGAGGCGCTCCGTCTCGTAGCCGGGGCTGTCCATCTGGGAGGAGGGGAGCAGGACAGACGCCATGAGGGAGGGGACGGGGACGGATCCCAGCCACCGGGACGGAGGGCCGGTGGGGTAGGGAGCAGTGTTGCCGCTGACGCTAGATTTAGCGACTTCTGGCCATCTCTGGCGACTAAAAAGCTTATCTAGCGACTGGCGGTAAATCTGGCGACTTTCTTTCATGTTATCCCACGTTTCACCGCACACAGCTCTCTCCCTCTTTCACTCCCTCATCTCCAGTCCCCGCCCATTCCCAATCCCAATCGCTTGCTGGGATTGGGTTCCTCCTTCTTCGCCCGGATCCCCCTCGAATGCAAATGGAGTGATTACATTTTACGTCATTTCGCTTTCGGGTAGTACCTGCTGGATGTCCTGCAGGCTCTGGATGACCCGGATGTAGTCCAGGTACACGCGTCCCGCCGTGTCCCAGTCCTGGATGCCGACGCTGCGCTCGGGGAGGGACAGGCCGTCCAGGAACTCCAACAGGTAGGCGTGGTTGTCGTTGATGATGCAGTCTGGGCAGGGGGGGAGGGAGGAGAGAAGGAGCGCTTCGGTGGGTGGGAGGTTGCGTTTGTCTTTTTAAATTTCGTCTTCACAATAAAAGTCTTCTGAAATAAATGCCCCATTTTTACCCGCTCCTTAAAAGGTGTTGCCACCTTTATCGGGTATCATATACATATGATACCCCCAGGTGTGAGTGTGATTAGCCTTTACAGGCATCTTCTGACATCACAAGTGGGCGTGTCCACCCAGATGTGCGCTGGACAGATCAGTCCACCAGCCTACCCGGCGGACTGGAGCAAACGTTGTTCATCTATCCGTCACACATCGAGGCGGACCCGGCCACTAGTGAAGTCAGAAGAGGCCGATTTACCAAACGGCTACTCACAACCACTTGTGTGCCTGAACAGGCTGGACTAGACTCGGTACCATCACAGAGCGTTTGGGTTGGTCTGTGACGGGGCGGTGGCGGCGGCGGCGGCGTTGGGCCTACCTGAGGCCAGGTGCTGGATGAGCAGCTTGTGGCAGTGGTTCCAGGAGCCGGCCTGGTAGAGGTGCAGCGCCTCCTGGTGGCGGTCTCCGTCACGTCGGGCCCGCATGGCCTTGGCCTCGTGGAGCCACTGCTCGGGCAGCAGCAGCCTCTCGGTGAGGAAGCGCTCCCTGCGGTCAGAGTCCTCCGTGCGCTGCAGGGGGCAGTAGAGGCTCAACATCTCCCTGACGGCGCGCTCCCGCAGCCTGCAGAGAGAGAGCGAGAGAGCGAGAGAGAGAGAGAAAACATACACATATTAGCTGTGTTCGAAATCGTTCCCTATACACTCACTATTCCCTATATAGTGTTCATGATATAGTGCACTATATAGGGAACGAACAAACGAGGATTCGGACACGACGCTGAACATTTCTAAACGTCATGTGCGTCAGTAAATGCGCCGGGTATTTGTGTGACGCAGACAGATGCGCCCACATCATGGAAACAAACCGGGCACTCAAGAGGAAAGCTGGAGGTTGATTTGATGTCGAATGTTACATTTCCTTGTTCAAGTTTTTTTGAAATATATATTTTCTATGTTCAATCCAAAATAAATTGTTGACAATTCTAAACGAAAGCCGGAGACTCCATCATTAAACGTGTTTGTTTTCGCGGTTATTCAGCTCCTTCTCTGGAAAAACACGACCGCATTGCATTGTGGTATACGGGAGTCAGATGTAGGGTACATCGTATGTACACTCAAACACTTTGGGTATTTTAAGTGCACTATATAGTGCAAGAAATTAACCGCTGAGAATTCGAACACCACTACAAAATGGCGAGCACCCTATAGAGTGCACAATATCCGTGAGAGTGAGCGATTTCGAACACAGCTACTGTGGTCCGTACCAGGGAGGAGACTGACCACTTGATGGAGAGGAGATCCCTGCACGTCTTTTTGCTTTGCATCGGACGGTGAAATCTGGTGTTTTTAAAAACAATGGACACACAGGACTAAAGGCTTAGTCGTGGTTCCACGTTGACGCAGCACAAGGGGGGTTACTGACCCCTTACGTCCTTGCGGACCCTCCTTGCGGACCCTCCTTGCGGACCCTCCTTGCGTCCACCGCAAGGGCCTGACGTGCGCCTCCCAAAAATTGTCACCTTCCGTCGAGGCGACGCGGCAGCAAGGGCTGTGATTGGTCCGCTCGCTGAAACCCGACGCAGAACCGTAACAGGTTCACGACTGCGTCGAAGCGTCTGCGCGGTCCCTTGGGTTGCGTCGACGTGGGACCCTAACCGGCCAGTAACCCGGCCAATCAGTATCAGCCCTTGTCCGAGCAGGTCAGTATGACGGGTACTGACGTGTTGCGAACGGGTTTCCGTGGTCAACACGCGCACACTTATACCGCTGCCTCCTCCCGTCAACCATCGCGAGAACAAATCACGACCAACACTTCACGACCGGGACGCCCCGTCACGCAACGTCCAAAACAATCGGCGGCGACCGAAGGGGGCCTCCAGGCTTGCGCCCGGTGGGGGTGCGGTTCGGTTAGGGTTAGGGTTGCCGCGGTAACGTACGCGTGGTCGGGGATGTGCAGCAGGACGAAGACGGCCAGGTGCCAGAGGCCGGCGCTCTCCAGCTGGGCGGCGTAGCTGACGTGCAGCAGGCCCTGGCGCGGGCCGCTCAGGTGGCTGTACTGCAGCGCCCCCAACACCCCCCACAGGTGCCAGCTCAGCCGGTAGTCCAGACGCTCCCAGGTGACCGCCAGGGGGTCCAGCAGCTGGTGCAGGCTGTAGTGCCTGGGGTGGGGGGGGGGGGGGGTGGGAGGGGGATAGATGTGTACTTTATTGATCCCCAGGGGAAATAAGAAGTCACAGTAGCTTGAACAAGTCACACACACAGCATACACATTCAACATAAACAAGATGATAAGATGATAAGGTATCCACATGGGTAATATGGAAGATAAATGATACACACGCGTGTCATGAAGGTAGTGCAAATAAGTACATTGACACCATGGAAAGTATGAAGCCTGAAGATATGCTTTTGGATGAACTGGAGATTTAGAATATCTAGATTTTAGTCCACGCCCGGCTTGTCTCTGGACACTTAAGGTGTATCGTCCCTGATTGGTTCAGGGGGGCCCTCAATCACAGGTGCAGAAAAGGGGAGGGACCTTTCGGGTTCTTTAGGTAAGAAAACTCTGCTCTTCCTCCAAAACGACCGACAGCAACGGAATGAAAAGGAACAAAAAAATGAAAGAAAAGCGATCCCGTCGCCGACCACGCGCAGGTTGAACAGGGTCGAGAGGCCTACCTGTCGCTGTACAGCCTGAGCAGGTGGAAGCAGAGGTCGTAGAGCGGCCGCTTGGCCGACTCCTCCTCCTCGTCCTCCATGTCCGCTCCCTGGGACGGGTCCAGGTAGGGGGGCAGAGGAGCGCAGGCGTACAGCCCCACCTCCCCGTCACCCTGAGGTGAGGAGGGCACACATCAGTCACACATGGGGCGTGTTTTACCCATTTAGATACTAGATAGACATAGATATTAAGATAGATGGATCCATCCATCTATAGATATATCTATATCGATTAGTGGTGCGACGATACGCATATTCGTACTGACATTTTTAAGGTTTGATACGCGTTTCATTTCGCTGCTTTGCAAATTATTTGTATTTTTTTTATCGTTAGACCCCTTATATCTATAGATTTAGATATCTATACCTATATAGAGCCCACGTTAAGTTTTAGGGAAGTGCGTGAGACCACCGACCTGGAAGGCGTCCTGGTACTTGGCGAGGGCGTCGGCCACGGAGGCGGTGGGGGGCAGCATGTACCAGAGGTGGACGGCCACGCAGCGCTTCCAGTCCAGGCTGGAGCACACGTTCACCAGGCACTCGGAGGACTGCCACACCTGGGGAGGGGGGAGGATGAACGTCAGATCGGGAGGCGATGGGGGGGGGGGGGCCCTCACGTCCTGCCTGTCCAGCCAAGGCCCCTGGATGGAGGGCCCTCACGTCCTGCCTGTCCAGCCAAGGCCCCTGGATGGAGGGCCGAATGTATCAAATAGTAGGGTTGTACGATTAGTTACATTTTACCACGATTTTTTTTTTGAGATTTTGATTTTTTTTAGAGAAATTGCAATAATGAACAGCAGGATTATTCCTAATTTTTTTACATTATTTACGATTTTAATATTTTGTGTATTTTCTTTTAAAGGCACCCAGTGCAACTTTATGTAAACATTCAATGAAAAATAAACATTCAATTTCTAGTCTTTTTTACACGTAGTAAGTTTCAATAACTCCATACCATTACATATCGACATTAAACAACAACAATCGCCGGTGGGGAGAAGCCATTTTTCCATTGACTGGAAGCCTGCTTTATTTATTGTAGGTTACAAAAAATAAAGAAAATGGCGGCATTGTTGTTGTTATCGATTTTGTATCAGTTCTCACCACACAACGACGTCTCATCTTTGCTGCTTAAATGTCGGTATGTAATGGTATGGAGTTATTGAAACTTACTACGTGTAAAAAAGACTAGAAATTGAATGTTTATTTTTAAGCCTCGAAAGTTGCACTGGGTGCCATTAAGGTGACATTTTCAAGTTCTCAGTTGGCACAACGAACGGGCCAAAGGACCAGCAGAGAGCCAAAGGACCAGCAGAGAGCCAAAGGACCAGCAGAGAGCCAAAGGACCAGCAGAGAGCCAAAGGACCAGCAGAGAGCCAAAGGACCAGCAGAGAGCCAAAGGACCAGCAGAGAGCCAAAGGACCAGCAGAGAGCCAAAGGACCAGCAGAGAGCCAAAGGACCAGCAGAGAGCCAAAGGACCAGCAGAGAGCCAAAGGACCAGCAGAGAGCCAAAGGACCATCAGAGAGGACCAGCAGAGAGCCAAAGGACGAGCAGAGAGGACCAGCAGAGAGGGGGGGGCTTACGGGTTTCCCGGCCAGCAGCGTGAAGATGCGCAGGCGGTCCTCGCTGATGTGGCAGTCCGTCTGCATGCGGCACCAGTCGGCCAGCTGCAGGCCCAGCAGCTCCCTGCAGGGCTGGGAGCCCATGGCCTGGGCCAGCAGCACGGCCATACGGTGTTCCCCTGGAGAGACACACACACTTAGAACGCATGGCTGCGCAAACAGACAGTTGACGGAATGCAAATACTTTTATTTGTCGTGTTTCGAGACGGCGGATCGCAGACCTAGGCTGGGATCAGTTTGTATTAGGGCTTTGACCTTTGCCCAAAAATCATGTTCGAAGTTCGTTTGTTTATTAATATTCGAATATTTATTATTAATATTTTGACCATTAAATGCCTTCAGTAAGACCTGGATTGGGCTTCGCGAGATTTGTTTACTGTGTTGCTATGGTTACCGGTCTTGCGTGTTCCAACGGTTTATTAGGTTTCTAATAAATCGCTGTCTAATCAATACTTCATTCACTGCCTCTTCCGTGGTCATTACAATATGAATAGACTGCGTGGGGTTCTCCGACGTCCCTCCCTCTCGGCCTGCCCATAACAGGTTCGAATATTAAGGGCTGCCTAATGTTCGTTCGAATTTTGATTTATTTTTTGATAATCGAATAACGAAGTTCGGAGTCAAAGCCCTAGTTTGTCATCCCAGACCTAGTCCTAGGGGGAGCCAAGTTACCCCTAGGTCTAGGTCTGGGATTAGTTTGTCATCAATACCACATCCACATCCTGTAACTGATAGCTGAAGGTCTACAGTCTAAAAAAACATACCATCTCTTTGTTCAAAATAATCTTAATACAGACCCGTCCCGAAACCCCTCTAGCTCCGCTGTCTCACGTCACAGCTCTGCACAGCCCGCCAGAGCGGACACAAGTCCTCTGAATTCAGAGAGTCTCCCTCCTACTAACTACGCGGGGCTCCAGCTCGCCCTATGGGACTCTGACCCCCGAGCCCTACCGTGTTTCTGGGCGAGGCGGCAGGCCATGCTGATGCGGCCGCCGGTCAGGTAGCTGAAGATGGCCTCGGCGTGGTTCTCCTTGCCGGCGTTGCCCACCTCCTCCTCCACGCGGCTCGTGGCGCCGCTCGACAGCCAGGCCGAGAAGGCCCGCCTCCGCTCCAGCTGCTGCAGGTACTCGTCGGGGGCCTCGGCGCCGTCCGCGTCGTCCAGGGCCTCGGAGGAGCCCAGGCGGCCCCACAGCGCCTCGCAGAGGGTCCACACCTCGGCCCAGTAGCCCAGCACCACTACAGGAGCACAGGGTACACTTCAGCCTCCTCTATATTCCCTTCCAATACTTCTAGTACAGACGCTAGAGGCACTGTCACACCAAAATTGTACCGGGGCCGAAAATTGTACCCGCCTACGTAATCCGCGTTCAAAACTTTACGTAATAGATCGACGATTGTCCGTTGCCAGGCGGGTTTCAAAAACATTCACGCTCATCAAGACGATATAACATAATACAGATACCACTTGTTTTTATTTTATATTTCTATTGTATTAAATTTAGCTAGTAAACTGAGGGTTTAAAGTGTATCATAGTTTAGATTTGTATTGTATTTAAATGTTTAATCGGATTTGGCAAGTAAACTGAGTGTTTAAAGTGTATCGTAGTTTATATTTGCATTGTTTAATCAAAGTTAGCTAGTAAACTGAGTGTTTAAAGTGTATCGTAGTCTAGCTAGCTTGTGTTGATTTAATTTAGATAATAGACGCCATCGTTCGACGCGATCGTCCGTTGCCAGGCAACGTTCTACGCGATCATCAGTTGCCAGGCAGGTTTGGAATATTCAAACGCGGATTACGTAGGCGGTAACATTTTCGCCCCCCTGGTACAATTTCGGTGTGACAGCGCCCCAGAATACGGGAGCACGTCCCTCTGTCACTCACCGTCCCCGTCGGCCTTCTGCTGCAGCTTGCTGATCCACTGGGCGTACTCGTGCAGGGCGGAGACCCCGAGCTGGGGCTGGACCAGGGGGCACGTGCTCCCCTCCGGCGTGCTGACGGTGCTGTGCTTCAGACAGATCTCCAGGGGGCGCTGCAGCACGGCCAGCCTGGACGCCGACTCCTCGCCCTCCATCTCCTCCTCCTCCTCCATGCCCTCTTTCTCGTGCTCGGGCTCCACGCCCGACACCTGCTCCAGCACCACCTTGAAGGCGCTGTCCGTCAGGCTGGTGGGAAGGGGGGAGAGGAGAGGGAGGGACAGGTTAACCACCCCACGACCGCCACACATCTTCAACCGTGCGTGCGATATTAAGAACTATGTTGTGTGTGTGTGTGTGTTAAGGACCCCCAAGAAAACGAGATTGGTTAATCTCAAGGGGTTACACCTAATAAAGACATTTTAACCACCGTATAGGTGGGTTGCCATAAGTAATTCGGGGGGGGGGGGCTCACGAAACATCCCATTGGCGGCCATTCCTCTGTGCTCCGAAGACAAACGGGGGGGGGGGGGGGGGGGGGGAGTGTTGTGCGTGTGTGTACGGGACGGGTACATGCGTACGTTTTGCTCCGCACGGTTTGAGGCATGAAGCTGAAGTCCACGTTGTGGCCTTTGAGCGTGGGCTCCTTGGAGTGGGGGGCGCTGATCTGCTGGGCGCAGTGGGCCAGCGTCCAGCCGGGGCCCCAGCCCACGCGGAACGACCGGCCCATGAAGAGGCCAGCGTCCATCAGCAGGGCTCCCTGAGGAACGCCACAGGGACAAGGCTGTTTAGTGCAAGGCTGAACCACAGCACCGGGCGGACCAGGTCAGGGAGACCAGCAGGAACGTCCCACATGGAATAGGGTTCTCAATTTAGCGCTAGGGCTGGGCGATTTGGCAGAAAAGAAATTAAATAATAAAATATATAAATGAAAAATATGTATTTTTTTTTTAAGTATGGATTTTATTTTTATAACCCTAACCCTATTTTTTTTTTTTTACAAATTGTCCTAAACAATAAATTCAAATTAAAAAAAAAATAAATAAAAAAAGATGAATTGTCAGCTCTAGCGTTATTCAAATGTTTTTCTATCTGTTCACTTCACGCCCTCTTATTTTTCATACTAAACCAATTCTATGAATCAGCTTTGAGTCCTGACAACAGACCGCTGCAGCCAGGGGGCCATTGCCTGCACCCACCTTGCCCAGGGTGACGGACTCCTTCAAGGCCACGGGGCCGCCGAGCCGGCGGGCCCCCACGGTGCGGATGGAGGGCTCAGGGGCCCGGGCGGGCAGGAGGAAGGAGGTCGCGGGGGTGGCCGCGCTCCAGGAGAAGCCCCGGGGGGTCTGGCCCCTCGCCGGGGAAGCCCGGGAGAGGGAAGGGTGGAGCTTGGCCGAGGAGGGAGAGCCGTCTCGCAGGGAGGGGTCTGGGGCCTGGGCGAACAGGCCGGAGGAGAAGCGCGCCTGGAGGAGACCGCCGACTGGTGGGAGAGAGAGAGGCAGCGTTAAGGGCTGATTATGGTCCCACGTTCACGCAACGCAGACGCTTCGACGCAGTCGAGAACCTTTATGGTTCTGCTTCGGGTTTAAGTGAGCGGACCAATCCCAGCCCTTGCTGCTGCGTCGCCTCGACGGAAGGTTACATTTTTTGGGAGCCGCACGTCCGGCCCTTGCGGTGGACGCAAGGAGGGTCCGCAAGGAAGTAATGTGTCCGTAAACCCCTTGCTTTGCGTGAACGTGGGACCATAATCAGCCTTCAGAAGGACAGAGAAGCAGCGCTAGGGAAACAAATGGACGGTATTCATAGCCTATGAGAGCAGCCCTATTTTAGGGTGCTTTTCTAACCAGTAGCCACTCAAAGACCTTTACAATCACTGCCTGATATTCACACAGACGGCGGTGTCAACCACGCAAGTCAACAGCCAGCTCGTAGGGAGCGGTTAGGGTTTGGCGTTTTGCTCAGGGACACCTCGACACTCGGATCAGGAGGGCCCGGGGATCGAACTAGCAGCCTTCCGGTTGCCAGTGGACCCGTTCTACCCTCCTGAGCCACATGCCGCCCAAATGGGAAGTAGATCAGAGGAGCGTACCCGAGGGCCTGTTCTGCACTCTGGGAACCAGACGGCGGCCGGAGGAGGAATCTACGGCGCTCTTCATCAGCCCCTGCTCCTGGTCGTCCTCATCGTCATCCTCGGTAAACAGAGAAGCCTTCATGATCTGATCGAAGAAAAGAAATAAGATTAGTGCCCAGAGAATATTAAGGGCACACTGTGACTATTATAAAATCAAGGGCATTTCTATTAAAAGTGGTCAAGCTTATTTTATTTACGTCAATGTATGTTCAAAACCACTAATTATTAGAAGATCAAACAAATCAGTTTTGTGTAAAAGACTAAACATGTGGCCGATCCTGAGGGATGTTAAACCTACAGAATTAGGTATGACGAAAAATTGTCAATCTCCTGTTAAATGGATTGAAATTCCCCAGAAAGTAGAGTCTCTCTAAACACCGACACCTGACTGAACACTCAAACTCCCAACGGGAAGGCCGAGTGCCCCCCTGAGTGCCCCACGGCGCGTGACGCCGGCGGGCTGTACCTGGAGGGTGTGGGGGTTGATCCCCAGAGAGGAGGCGATCTGGCTGGAGGCCGAGACGGGCTCCTGCTCCGAGGGCACGGGGCCCGTGGCGAGGCCGGCGAGGCGGCTGCTGAAGGCGTCCGAGCCCCAGTCCTCCTCCCCTCCCAGCAGGCTGTCGGCCAGGGAGCCCTGGGTGATGTCAGCCATGTCGCTGTCCAGCTCCGCCAGCCCGCTGGCAAGCTCCTGGATGGCGGTGGACTGGATCAGAACACAACACACACACACACAAACACACACACACACACACACACACACACACACACACACACACACACACGACGCACACAGAGAGGTGTGTGAGCGATCATAGAGGTATGTTCAGTTTCTAGCACACAAGTATGTAGCAGTATCTTCGTATAGAATATGACATGGATAGAGTAAAGCTCAAATGTAATGAACTGAAACAGAGCTAACAGACCAGCGTGTGAAGGTTCACTTCAGTAACTTTATTTCATTAACCCTTGGTATCGGGATCAATATCATGACAACTTAACACCACAGACATTGGTCGTACAAATGTATATATTTCTCCTTCCAATTATTTGAATTGCAGCTTATGCATGATAATGTAACATGTAAAATCAGGAATAAATATACAAAAATATCTGGTTCATCGACTGCCAAAAAGGCCATCTAGGGAACATTAGACCATGCCTGTAACAGAGCTGTCGTACAAATTTGTAGATACTTTTTTGCATTTTATTCTGAATTAGTGTCACAATATTAGAATGCATAATAAAAATGGAAGGTTCTATAAAAATCTCCAAAAAAACCCATCTATACTGAAGCTACTGTGAAACAGTGCAAGCTAACAACCCATCCATTCCGTTTGAAAATTAACTTAAAGATTAATTTAAGTATAGTCTACAATTGCAACCCGTCATGTCATCCACATGGAAACGCAAAGCGTTTTAGAACAGCAAAAATATCTACTTTAGCTTGCATTTAAGACATAAAGGCACTTCATCCAAATCAGCCGTTTTGTTATCATCCATCATTGACCAAGAGGAAGTAAAATCAATTAACTCAGTTAACAAACATGGTAAAATATACAGCATTCATAGCCCAAAGTGGGTTCCAAGGCATCAGAAAAGAAAAGAGGCTTTTTTAATGCCATAAAACCAGACACAATGTGGCAAGATGAATTCCCAATCGTAATCAAGGGAGCACTTCACCCAAACCTCGTACACACAAACACACACACACCACACACACCCCTTCCATGCAGTCAAATGAAATGAAGTCCGGTGAGCGCGATGCCTGTAGATGTTCATATTAAAACCATCAATCTTCCTTCATTCCGCTAGTATTCTGGGTGAGGATTGCTCCCCTAAGACCTATACTCAAATGATGTTGATGTCAGAGATGTGGATGGACACCGGCAGCTCCGTCTACCTGAGCCTTTGGCGCCCCCTGCAGCTGCGAGGGGGGGAGCTGCTGGAGCAGCTTGGAGGGGGGAAGCGACGGCATCGTCTTCAGCTTCTTGGGATCGGCTTTGGACGGCACGTCCTCCTCCTCGTCAGAGTCCTGGAGGCCGTATTTGGAGAAGTGGACGACCTGGTGGGGAGAGGAGAAAGGTGTGCTTTAGGACAGGGTTCCTCAACATTTATATTACTGAGGCCCGCCAACATATTTGAAATATTTTCAAATACGCAGGGAGGGTGCAGGCGTCCCGACCAACCAGTAGGGGTCGCTAGTGCAGCGACCAGGACAGAAACCATTATATGCCTGCCTTATCTAATCTAATGAACACAGATACTGTAGGACCATTGTTAAGAATAATCTTTTCGGGAAGGCTTTATTTCTTATTCTCTGCAGCCCAGTGGCCAATGCTCGGCAGCCCGGTACCGGTCCGCGGACCGGTGGTTGAGTACCCCTTGTTAAAAGGGACTCAAACATCACTGGTGCTAGGCTGGCCTGTCGAGGTCCTCGACGCCCGTTTGGACAAACAGCCCCAACAGAGGCGTCTTAAGAGCGCTTGCGGCCCCTCACCTCAAACACCCAGGAGCCGGTCTCGGGGCGGTACTCCAGGAAGCGTGCCCCCTGCTTGCGCGAGGCGCTCTCCAGACGGCCCTCGTAGTTCATGTCTCCCAGCCGCTCGGGGCTCTTGATCTGGGTGCAGGTGGTCTTGTCGTTGGGCCACACGCCGTCCAGCGTCACCTCGGCACGTCTTTGGGGGGAGGGGAGAGCGCGTTAGTGACTCAGAGAGAAAGCCAGAACAGAGACTACAGCAGTCTTAGCCTGACTGATTTAGTATGCAATTTTTATTTTTTTAAAAAGGTCCTTACGTTCTGCATTATTCACTAAACAAGTTATAAATCATTCTATACTAGTATGACCAACAAAACATTGGAAGCAGTCAACATATAAACTGCTCTTTCCTTTAGGCCAGACCTGTGTTGAGATGAATTGATGCATGAATAGATATTCACATCTTTATGAATTGTAAAAGAAAAATACGAATCTTCTGATCTCCAGTCAGTAACAGTAACGAAGCACAAAAATATTTCATAATCCCCCTATTTAACTATTTAACACTATGCATAAAGCATCTTTGTGTATTTTTGTGTCTTAAGCCCAATCCCATTTCTACCCCTTACCCCTCCCCCTTACCCCTCCTCCTTGTTTTGAAGGGGGAAGGGGAAGGCGTACCCCTTCCCCTTCCCCCTTCAAAACAAGGGGGAGGGGTAAGGGGTAGAAATGGGATTGGGCCTTAATCTTGACATAGATAAACGTGCCCAACATGCCCAGCGAGCCAAGATAAGGGCACCCTGCAGCGGGTCACTCACCTGTTGAGACCCTCCCCCTGGGCGGGCTTATTCTTGTCGTCCGGGTAGACGATGACCTCCTTGCGTCTGAAGTGGACGATCTCGTCCAGGTTCAGCCCAGTCGCGTTCACCACCCCGCAGAAGAACACAGAACCGTAGCCTACAGGGAGCACGAGACGATGAAGCATGCAGGCAATCCATCACCGGCAAATGACATCCATTGATTTGCTTTTAGATGCGTATATTATGAATATTAAAGAAAAATTCGAAAAATTACCAATTGATTCACTCATCCATCATTTGAAACACAATACATTTAAAGCAGTGTTGTAAAATGGCTTTTCATTTTGGACACACCAGTGGAGACTAAAGTTAGAATGACAACCAAATACTCTCATGGGTGGTTTGCATACATTATCTGGGTAGATGCGTCATTACCTTTCCTGCCGATGGTGAAGTTCTCCACCACACACTGTCCGTTGTTATCGACCATCTCGGCCAGCTCGTCCATGGACGGGATAGTGTAGTACCCCACACGAGACAGCACTATGCCTGTAGCAACGAACAGAAAAATGTGTTCGTATCCAACTTAAAAGAATGGCTTCCACGCTGATGCCATGCATTTAGTCAGTCATAAGAAACAGGGTATTACAACTCAATTAGAATACAAGAGACTACAGTCTAAGGCCCAATACCATTTATACCCCTTACCCCTTCCCCTTCAAAACAAGGGGGAGGGGTAAGGGGAAGGGGTAGAAATGGGATTGGGTCTAAAACTGTTGAAGTCAAAGCGGTTAATCATTTGGGCAAAGGGTTAGGGTGGTGGATGGGTCCAACCAGCCACACAACCGTATTGAATCGATAAAAAGGTGTGCGTCTGTGTGTGAACAGAGAGAAGAAGACCACTGACCGGCTGGATGAGGAGCCATCTGAAGATCCTCCACCGCTTCCTCCTCCTCTTCCTCCTCACGCTCCCCTTGAAGCGAGTCCTCTCCCAGAGACACGGACACATCCTCACAGCTCAGCTGTGGAGCACAGAGTCATCCATCATTATTTTCTACAACAACCAAGGGTTCAACACCAGTCTATTCTGCCTGTTCTAGTGTGTTCCAGTGACTGTGACTGGATGCCTGGACTCTCCTCATGGTTAACCGGCCAGCACCCCGTCATCAATTTAATATGTTTTGCATGCATCTACCTGCATGTCAATTGTGGCACCCATTGCACTCCTGACCATCGCTGGAAGGAGGGATCCCCTACTAAGCGTTTCTTCTCAAGATTTCTTCCTTGCTGATTTAAGGGATTTTTTACTTGCCCTTGTGGGGGCTTGGGTGAAGGGGGGTGTCATAAATACTTGGCCTGTTAAGCCCTTTGAGTCTGTAATGGTGATTAAGGGGTATCCAAAAAAAATTGAATTGAACACTGGACCACTGGACAGACCCTTCAGCCACCGTCCTAGTCGGGACGTCCCGTGCGTTTACCTCGGGGCCGTTCCTGACCGCCCGCTGCATGTTCAGCTCACAGATGGTGTCCTGCAGGGCAGCCTGAGAGCGACCCTGCGGGATGGGCTTGGAGATGGGGTTCACGTAGAACTGGGTGACCTCCAGGTCCTCCTCCGCCTTCTCCCCGCCGACCACCATGTCCCGGAGGTCGTCCTGATCGTCCATCATGTGGCTGGGGGAAGGCGAAGGATTGGATTAAAGGCAACTGTAGGCCAGCCGTGAGATGACACGATTACAAGAGCACCGCCTCGGAGAGAAGAGCCGTGAGTGTGAGTGTGAGTGTGTGTGTGTGTGTGTGTGTGTACCTGTGGCCGTTGTGGGGGTACTCCGAGGGCGAGGCCAGGTCGTCTGTGTCTCTGTTGATGGGGCTGCTGTACAGGCTGCTGTTGAGGTTCTTCAGCACCAGCTTTTTGATGCTCTTTCTATTGGCGGACAGAACACACACGCACACACAGAATGGTTGATAGTAAATAAAGCAACCATAAATAAAGAGCAGAACAAATACAAACACAGCTTCTTGACGCTTTCTATCGGTGGACAGAACACACACCCGTTGATAATAAAAAAGGCAACCATAAATATAGAGCAAATACTAAATACTTTTTGGGGGACAAAAAGATGGCCACTGATTAAATTAAGCACAGAACAAGACCTATTTTAAATGTTACATGGTTGCACTGGAAGAGAGCATGATGGAAGAGAGCATAATTTCTTTGGGCTGTACCCTGATAAGATATGACGGCACCGATGCAACCTCAGAAAAATCCACGTAATAAATGGTGGCACGCCTGCGGACGCCCAGGTTGTGACCTGGACCGGAGTCTCCGTGCGTGCGAGGTGTACGGTGGGGGCCAGTGGCGGTCCGTACCTGGGCACAAAGGCTCCGTTGGTGAGGGAGGGCTCGTCATCGTCCAACCCGTCAAACAGCTGGGACTTGGAAGCCCCCGACGAGGTCAGCGCCTTGGGCCGGACTCTGGTGGCGGGCCGCGGGGTGAGCTTGTAGTGGGTGGGCGTGGTCAGAGCCTTCTGAGCCGTCGGATTGGTCGGCTTCAATCTCTGCGAACGATGGGTTGACAAAGTGACGATTTACATTTTGAATAAAAATGATTATTGTTTGCTTGTAAAGCGAAGGAAGAGGGACCCACCTCCTCCTTCTTCTTTGGGTCGGACAGGGGGTTCCGGAACAGCGGGGAGTCCCCGAAGGGCGAGTACGCCAGCGCGTTGATCTGCTGCTGCAGCACCGCCTGCTGGGCGGCGGCGGCGTTGGGGTCGGTCAGCGCTGGAGGGGACGACAAACACACACATCGTTCTAAAAAACATTCCCAGAATGAGAGCAAAACAGATGCACCGAGCGACTAAGAAACTTATTATGAAGGGAGAGGTGGATGCTGTCGACTGCAGAGGGATGGGGTGGGGCACTGACCGACGGGCTGCTGTGGGGCGCCGAAGCCCAGGGTGCTGGCCCCGGTGTTAAACCCTCCAGCACCGAAGCCTCCCATGGTTCCTAGAGTGGTGCCGAGCTTGTTCTGGGTGTTGCCAAACAACGACGTCTGGGCCGTGCCTACTGCTGGGGAGAAGACACACACACACACACACACACACACACACACACACACACACACACACACACGATTTCCTTACTACGGAGAAAAACAGCTGGTCTCATAATGCGATGCCTTTCTAGTGATTGTGTTTTTCTGACGCATATTAACATTTCTACGACGTGGAAACATCTGCTCAATTACCCTACTAATGTAAATACATCATAGACATGGTATGTCTGGGTAAAATTATGGTTTAATACACAAAAGGAAGGGAACCCCCATCCAACCGAGCAGTGCATCTACGGTTACCTGCTCCAAAGCCAGCTCCCAGGCCCGTCCCAAGGCCCCCCGGCGCCGCCTTGTTACCAAACAGACCCCCACCGGTCGGGTTGGCACCAAACCCTGCAACCGAACAAAAGCACAACGTGGTCAACAGGGAGAACTCAATCCTTTGACCCATTACAGGCCGATCAGGGTCAGCGCTGGTGTCACCCCCCCCCCCTTACCGAAGGCGGACGTGTTGGCTCCCGTGCCCAGCGTTAGGGCCGGCTTGTTGCCAAACAGACTGCTGCTGGTACCGAACGAGGGGGTGCTGGTTGTGGTCGCGCCGAAGCCAGCCGGCTTGTTTCCAAACAGGCTCTGTTTGAGAAGACGAGGACGGACGCATGTCAGACGAGGTCCCTTGACTTGTGCCCCGTACAAAATCGTGTATGCATGGTGTTCGCTGCACAACGGCAGACTTAAATCACGGGGCCTTCTGAAGGACAACATGCATTTCACGAGGTATATGCCACTCCGATCGTCGTACCTGTGTGCCGACGGCGCCGAACCCAGTGTTGGTCTGTCCAAACAGCCCGGTGGCCGCGCCGAAGCCCGTGGGGGCGCTGGCCGGCGCCGCGGCACCAAACAGCCCCCCCGCCTGGGAGGCCACGGTGTTGCCAAACAAACCCTGAGAGGAGAGGACACGATCGGGTCACGTGCACCGTTTGCGCTTTCAGAAGCAGCCCACGGCTGTATTAATGCATGCGGTTCGATTAAACCAAAAATGATAACGTATTCGTTCGACTCCACAGGATTTCTTGGGATAGGTGGGAGAGACGGCATCGCATTATGAGGACTCACCATAGTGCTGGTGTTGGCCTGGCCCATGGTGTTGGTATTGCCGAAGGAGAAGCCTGGGTTCTGTGCGGTGGTGGTCTGACCAAAGGGCTTAAAGAGGCTGGCGGCCGCAGCCTGCTGCTGCTGCTGCTGCTGCTGCTGCTGCGCCTGCTGCTGTTGCTGCTGCGCCTGCTGCTGCTGCTGCTGTGGGGTCTGCTGGCCGAACAGGCTCCCAGTGGCCGCCCCAAACCCACCGGCACCTGCACAGGAAACATCAGGACCGTTTGAGAAACATGGAGACAGATCGGAAGGAGTGGGACCTCAAGTAATGGTAGGAGCAGTATTAGGGAATAGTCAATGCAGCGGTATTTTACTTTGATTTAGATAATTCAATACCGTTTCCCTTCTGCATCATGAAGAGGAAAGACATATTTTGTTAAAACTTTAAATCTTGACAGTCAAACAGTGAACGCCTTCATTTCAAGACGTACCCAGAACACTCACCACTGTTTTACATACGTGCAAAGACATAACGCACCACATCCTAAACCCAATCACATTATGAAGACTCAATCGACTCACTGGCGCCGAAGCCGGTCTTGGCCTGTCCAAAGAAGCCCGTGTTGGCGGCTGCGGAGCCAAACAGGCCCGTGGCTGCGGTGGAGGTGGCGGGAGCCGCAGCTCCAAACAGCCCGCCCGTCGCCGCTGCCATGGGGTTGGTGGGGCCCTTCCTGCCTGCCTGGTAGTCCTCCAGACGCAGCTCCTACACAACAAGACACAAGACGAGTTCACCCACAGGGACGTGACCCCCGCCGCTTCAGCGCGCATAAGAAGATCCTCGTCACCAGGCAGAGACCCGTGCACGACTCTTTTGCCGGCGCGACCCGCATATTCGACGAAAGACGAAAGCATGCGGCAAAATCTAGACAGCGTATTTTCCACCAAACAAAGCGCTTTCCCGCAGTGCACAAATGTTGGGAGGACGTTTTGTTTTCACGTGGATGTGTTGCTCGGTCCACGGGGCCTTCCTGACCCACCTCGAGGGACTTGTTCTCATACTCCTTCATGGCGGTGATGCACTGGTGCTTGGTGTTGATGCTCGTCGTCACACCGCTCTTCACCATCGTGTCACTTCCTGTCGGGGGCTGCGGGGAAAAGGCGTGCATCCATTAGACCGTCGTTCAACTAGACCTTGTTGGAAGTATCTCTTAATACAGGCGAGTATGGTTGGGAGGTCCCAAAGACGCAGACGACAACACGCTCCACCGATGGGATCGCCGAGACTTCTTGACTTGGGGTCCGATCGGAAGGTGCGTGGCTCATGGGAGATCCTCACATTGAATTTGAGGGCTGTTCCTGGTTGCTGGGCCGCGGTGAACCCGGACGCTCCAAACAGGGAGCCCGTGGCGGCGCCCCCAAACGGGTTGGAGGCGGTGTTTGTGGCCCCAAACAGACCTCCGCTGCTCGCTGTGCTGGTCCCGAATGCTGGGGAAGAAGAGCGTACGTGCCATCAGCAAATACGAAAGGACTAAAGAGCCGGTGGGCCGTCAGCCCACATTGGGGATGATATTTGTCGCTACTCACTGCCGAAAGCAGCCGGTTTGCTGGCCCCGAACGCATTGCTGGGTTGGGAGAAGAGTCCAGTGGCTGCTCCGGGGTTGGTGCTACCAAACAGGCTGGTGGTTGTTCCACCGGCAGCGCCAAACCCAAAGCCACTCGTGGCGGAGGACGTCACTGGTTGGCTAAAGGTACTGGATCCAAAGAGACCTCCTGGATAGGGAACAGTAGCATATCAGGGAATTGACTCGGGGCTAAGTGGGAAGAACACGGTAGCATGGTAGGATGGAGCGACATTTCGAAAGCTTCACTGTCCCTTCACTGCATGAAGTACTGTTTGGGAAACTTGCGTATAAAATAAAAAGGGTGACAAACCAGGTTTGTTTTGTGTTGCCCCAAACAGGCCCCCAGTGGTGGCTGTCTGTCCGAACGCAGATCCTCCGAATCCTCCAGTGGTTCCAAAGCCAGCATCTGCAAATGGGAAAGAGGCCAGGACAGGACAATCACTAATTAGTGTTTATTCATCGAATAATTTATCTGCCCGAAAAGTTAATTAACTTTTCACTTGCATGTTACAATTGCGTAGCCTCAACATGCTGACAAATGTCCTCTCTA
Organism: Gadus macrocephalus; assembly: GCF_031168955.1. Lineage (NCBI taxonomy): Eukaryota > Metazoa > Chordata > Actinopteri > Gadiformes > Gadidae > Gadus > Gadus macrocephalus. The sequence goes on from NC_082388.1 coordinate 23,628,031, forward strand.
GGGCTGCAAATAAAGATTATTTTCTGAGTTGATCAATGCAAATATCACTTTTTCTACAAAATGTCATCAATAAAAGCAAACGCCATCCCAACTTATTAGAGTGCAAAATGATGTCTTTAATATGCCTGCTTTGCCTGACATGGAGCTAAAATACAGTTATTTTAGAACGATCATTTACACTTACGAACACTGCGAGTTATGGGATAAACCAGTCAACTCAAAGGCCAAAACTTACTTTGCTGGCCAAAAGTAGACGCGGTCCCGAACCCTCCGGTCCCTCCTCCAAAGGGAGCACCAAACGACTTGTTGAACATCTTGATTGGCTAGCAAGACTGCATAAGCCTGCTCTGTGGATAGAGAAAAGAATGGGACACATTAACAGGCACCTCGTTCATCAGCACCAAAACAACAACAATTTCGTCATCTACATGAAACATAATCAATGTTTCTCTTATTAGTTATGCCTGGACTTCAGGCTACACAGAGAAATATCAAAAATAGGCCGGCATATATGCAGCCACTTTCTTTGCACAGAATTGTAGCTGCAGGCCTGCACGTCCGTGAGCATGCGCTGTGGCGTGTCAACACGGCATCGAAACTTGTAGATTTGTTCCTTAATGGGCTTTCTCTCATGGTTTAGAGAAAGCTACCAACTACCAAGCCAGGGCAGTTTGCGTGCGCTTACCTTGGTTGGAAAACAAAGATACAGATGTAAGAGCTGCTAAAAACTTGTTTAGGATATAATGGATGTCCAATTGCCCAATTTCGGCACACGTCTACGCCACAAGGGCTGAGTGGAAAAAAACCCACGAAATCCAGCCGAATACTTTCAAAGTTGAATGCATCAATGGTGTGCACTCTATAACATAACAACTCCACAGAGACTAAAGGTTGTAGTTTTTTCAAACGACATACTGAGTCTCATTTGGACCATTGTAGTTTTCACATTTTGAATGCATTCTTTCAAATTCATGTATTTTGAGCGTATTGAAGTGACAGATTCTTGTCTACCAGGCCACATCTATCTGTAATGCTGTCTGTTTTAGTGTGTTGCGGTGATGCAGATTGTGGACACTGCTGCCGGCTAACAGCTTGCTCACTGGCACTCTTTTCTTTATTTATTTGTTCTACAATTTTGCTTGTCATACAATGCATGATTATGGCCCCCTTTGCTCTCCTTCCCATCCCTCGGTTGAAGGGCTGTCAAAAATATATGGAATACAAAACCCTTTGAGATTTACTGTGACTAAGGTCTATAAAAATACAATTGACCTTAAAACTGATAACTTATTATTCTTCAGCAAATAAATATGTTCATACCATTCTCTTCCACGTGTTATTTACTAGTGGTTCGAGCTTCCATAACATCATTTACGCAAATTGTATTTCCTAGTTTTAAGTTGTTTGGTGTAAGGAAGAAAAAGGATTTCCATTGCTGCCCTAAGATAAACATTAAGGCTGATACGATGAGTGGAAGACTTCCCATGCTCAACTCAAGTTAACATAGTGGACTATGGCTAACGACAAGCTAGCATGGCTCTGTACACCAAAATACTAATCTAGTTTCACTCATAATATAAGTGATCATTAAGCATTAAAAACGTTTGCAAGGTAAATACAAGTTAATCTTCCATCTGAATTTTGAATTGACGGTTCGCAACCAAGTAAATAAAGTGCGTTATCAAGTAGATAAGCTTAAACTAGCGTTGATGCTAAACGATGTAGCTACGTCAACGACACCAAAACAACGCATTGAGAGGGATACATTAGTTGGTCTACATACCCTTAATAACCTTCGGATTTGCGTCTAATTATTGTCGTACGTTCACCACAATATGGGAGATAAAATTCAATATCGTTAACGATTCAAATTCTCCTTAGCTAGCCAAACAGCATTGCCGGATAGCTTTCTCAGCGAGGAGGGAAAACTGCAGCCAAACAACGTCACGGCGCAGCATAACACGTAAAACACATAACACGTACGTCACTATACTATCGTCTCGCGAGATTTCTTTGGCGAGCCTTTGACGGATAATTTAGGGTGCCATAATTTCTCTGCAACTGCTCTCTACTGCTTTAACTGTTGAAGAAACAAAGATGTAAGAACACTAACAACATCACCCTGTCTCCTGATTGTTGGAGGACCCCAGTTAATGCCACCTACGTGGTGGAGTGGCAGCCACCAAAGTGGCATGGAGCAAGCAGAGTTCGTGGGGAGCTTTTTTTTTAATTTAAGTTCAATTTAATTCATGAGAAAGATTTTCAAGCAAATCTTGATCTCATTGAGATGAATCTACGTTGGCTGCCACAGATGAATAGTCCTGGAGCTCAAAGGCGAATAATAGAACACAATATGTAATATTAACGTATTCTAAGCGTTACGGCCTTGGCCGTACCCTACATTGCTCTGTCTCCCCCTCCTGGTGTCTTATTGTCGGTGCAATGGGCCAGGCTTTGATTCGTTTTCCTCTGTTCTAAACCTGTTTGACATGCACACTTGCCATCCATCTCCAGTCATCATCTCGGCTCTTCTTAAACCCCGGTTTTTCACCCACTTATCGACAGATCGTTGTTTCAACAACAGTGCTAGATAACCAGGCATTAGTGAAGTTCGTATTATTAAATATATTTTGTGTTCCATATTTCCTCCTGTTCATTATCTCTGTGTTCCCCTTGACCCAGGATCACGAACCCCGTACCGGCCTGCCATACACCCTATGTGCTCATCTAGGCTACTTGCACTACGTGCCTGTAGCGTATCATTACATTAAACCTCTGATTTAATTGCTGCGTCTGCGCTTGGGCTCCCCCGGTCAAAATGGTAATAATAATGGTAATTATAATTCCAACAGTTTATACAACTCAAATTGTATGTTTATTTTTTAAAGCAATACCAAAGTTTATATTTGTCGATTTGGTTATCATGGTCACAGAAAAGTTTACCTTAATATCAAGATTTGTGTTATGTATTTACAATGCAGTCATCAACTTTTACTGTAATAGTTGGTGTGTTGGTGAATGTTAAGGTAATCATTTCTACATTATTTCAAATACAGTTGCTGTGTGTGTTTCCCTTCAGCTAGGGTGTTCATAACGATGGCAACAACTAGAGCAAGATACTTTTTTAGAAATGTGGATTTCTAAAAAGTGGAGATGGTGAATCAGTCATCATTTAGCCGGTTGAAAATAGTTAAATTCTTTACAAATAAATCACTAAATCAGAGCAAAAGCAACAATTTTTATACATTTTCCCTTTTCGTTAAATCATTATTTTCCAAAAAAGTTCTTCCACTGGGGGACCATTTATATGGTTTATCTTATAATAGTCCCACTAAGATGGTTCTAACCAAAGCATAATTTTTAGTGCAGAAGTCATAAGAGATGTGCCATCCTAATCGGCTATCCTAGGTTATTTTTCGGACCTTTGACTTGAGGGGGCCGACCAAGCATCTTATCTGACAGCAGATGTTGTTCAGGAGGGCTGGTCTGATGGTTTGGTCCCTGAGGCCATAAATGAGAGCACTGAGACACCTGGGAAATATATTCAAACACACAAAGATTATATTGTACAAACGCACCAAAGTTATTCTGTCCACCTTTCTTGCAATGGCTGTTATAATCATAGAACTGAAGGTGAATGTTAGTATCAGGACCAACTGAAAGAAATGAAGTAAAACAGTTTTTCTTGCCTTGCTGGCAGAAGCTTTGTCTGATGAGGCTGACCTGGCAACCAGTGTCACACCAACATAAGAAAATAAAATGGCAAGTCCCCCAAATGAAAACACAGAACCGGAATATGCTTCATCTACACGTCTAGACATGGGTGTCAGAAACAGTGCCTCTTTTGAGCAGAAGTCCTTCATTTTCTCATTATATGCATAGTCAGGTCGCCAAACAACAAGTATGAACACCCGTATGACGATATTGAGAGAACAGACCGTCCACACAGCAGCAATGGCTGCTCTGGTGTTTCTGACGGAGACGAGGTCTGCATGTCTCAGAGGAAAGCACACAGCCACATATCTCTCAATGGACATCACTGCCAGAGTAAGAGGAGAGACGGCTTGGACCAAAGTAGAGAGCATTGTTACGAAACCACAAACGTACATTGTTAGCTTAAGTCTACTTACAGCCAGTATGTACATTATCAAACTTAATGCAACATGAGCAGTATCTGAAAAGAGCAAGTTATACAACAGTATGTAACGGGGCGTCTCACAAAAAACTGGCTTGCTCCTCAAGGTGTACAGGAGAACACAGTTCAAGCAGAGGAAATTACAGCTCAACCCCAGAGATAAAGTGGTGAACAAAATAAATTCTTGTTGTGCTTGATACTGCAGACCAGCACTTACATTAGCCCTAAAATATCCAGCATCCGGCATTACAGCTGTAATCACAAAAGTTATTGAACAACAATGTTACAAAGGATAAAAAAAAAAAAAAGATCAACAATATCATGCAGAGAAGCAAAATTATTTAAATTTGAATAAAAAAAACAAGAATTCAGATTCATAAGAGTGTACCAAGTTAGAGTCAACTGAACCGGTGCTGCTCCAGCCCCTGTGTGGTCTGGCCGTTAGCCCTGCTCATCACCGTTTGCCCTGCTCAGAACATATGTCCTCCAGTATGACGCAATTATTTTTTTCTAAATGTGTTACACGGGGGATGAGTTTTGTTTACCCATGCAAATTACATTAAATCATTATTTTTCCATAAGACTATTCACATGGATTCAAGCAGAGGGAAAACCCGTATTTAACTTAACCCAAAGTAGAACATTCACATTTGAATGTATGCTCAATAAAAATGGATAACTTTGTGGGTATTTCCAGATCCACAAATAAAGAATCTTTACTTGTGTTTTTTACAATTATTAAATTGTGGATGCGAAAAAAGCATAGGCAAGGCAAGGCCACTTTATTAATATAGCACTTACACAAGGCAGACTCAAAGTGCTTCACATATAAACATTGTCATACAATAAAATAAAATAATAGATAAGTAAAAGAAAACATATGCAAAGAAATGAGTAAAATAGAAAGTGCAATGTATTTAAAATCAGTCTCTCTGGTACCCACATCGGAACTCCAACCCGACCTAAAGGAACTGGGTCCTTTCTATGGGACTCCAACCCGGATTGTAGTCAATTTCTGTTCTAGGACTCTTATTCTATAATAGGACTCTATTCTAGGACTCTAACCCAGACACACGTTGGGACTATAACCATGAATCAAAGGCCTTTTTCTTGAAAGCAACCAGTGATGTATTCATTAAACTGTTAAAACTACAGGCCTTTCTTCTAGATCAGTCATGGAAAACTAGAACACTGCAAGTTTACATCCAAATTAAGGATCAACAACAACCAAGGAGAAAGGAGACTCTTAACTTTCTTGTTGCTTAGAAGCAACCAGTCAAACTTGTGGGATGCTAATACCCAAGGAAGTACAAAATGTCATCAGGGATCCATCAGGGCCGATGGGCTTCTGTACACTCTCTGCAGGGAGGTAATGATTTATGTTTCTGCTGTGTAAACCATTCCCCTGCTAACTCATTAGGAAACATTAAATATTAAAATGCTTACCAATCAGTTCATAAAGTTTTTAGTAAATATGTGTTATAGTTTATGCATTATAGTTTTTTGCATTGAGGGGAAAAGGATTTAGATGTTGTGTGTTACCCCTGGCCACACTACCAGAGGGAGGCACAGGGAACAAAGTACCATTGTCAATAGACATGTTTACAGTTTATTAACTTTGATGAATTACATAGATTTGTGTGCACATTTTGCCAATGACAGAATGGCGAATTGTAATAGTTTATAAATATATGAATGGGCATGAGCTACCAAAGATCTGAAATTCTACCAAAACAAATTTACTTTGACAAACGGAGACTAACTTTCTGATCCATCTGCAATAAGTTAGTGGGCAGAAGACAGAAACCCTTCATGTTTAAAAGCTTAAAAGGCACAAGAAGCTTACGACTGCGTTATCTGTGGTCATCCATAGAATGTCAAATACCATAAACTCAGAGTTTTCTGTTTTAAAATGTGATCCTCCTCAGCTAAATTTTTTTTATACTCTGCTGGTAGAATATCAGTTCTCACAACCCAACATACAATGTATACAATTTGATAGCCTGTCTCAATGAAAGGGGCAGAATGTCGCTTCAGCTGCACGAATGTGTGCTCATATTTTTTTGGTGTAAGCTGAGGAAAATAGGCAATCACCCAGCTGAGGCCCAGAGCTAATCAAGGCTGTGTGGCCTCAAGAAACAATTTATTTGATTGAAAAGCGTTGTTTATAAGAAACAGTATTAGGGCCGCGCGACAACATTTAAAAGCACCCGTGGGTTTGGAGTAATCTTAAAAAGTTTGAATTAAAGTCTGAACAATTCGAAACCCAAAAAATTGAATCCATAACCTTATTATTGCATATGTTGAGTAAATATTATTACATTTACATTAAATACATAGGCCTCTATTTAATTCCTGATCCTTATAAATGTATTTAGTCTATTTATATTATTAGTGCATAACATCCAAACAAAATGCATTCCTTTAGGTGCATCTAAAATGAAGATCAACAAGAACTAGTGTGAGAGTTGATTCCTTGACTTTCTTGTTTAGAAACTCAAACTCAAACTGTCTATACCCCAGGCGAGGTCTTTGGGGATCCATCAGAACTGATTCTCCCTCGTTCCCACTGCAAGGATAAGATGTCCTAATCCATGAGCAAATATTTGCTCATATGCGACTCGGATAAATATTTTTTCAGAACATTGTGAATAGCACAAATCCGATGGAACATGATTTATTTCCAATTCGGATAAAGGCCACTTTCATATGTGGTCCAGACTATAATACATGTGTTTTTGCAATGCTACCTCAGTGTGAAGTTATATCGGAATTGATGCGTCGTTGATGTTACTGTACATTGACATTCTTCACAATTAATATAGTGCTGGCTGGCCTTCTAGTCACTCGGTTTGTATAAACATGAAAAACAGCTGCAATTTTCACACCCAAACAAAGAAATAGGACCTGGGCAATACAAATAAATGTAATATCAAGGCTTGCACTGTTAACAAAGGATGCAGTGGTATGTGGCAAAAAGTAAATCAAGGAAACAACTTTCTTATTTTTTCCTTTTTGTTAAATCATTCTTTTCTAAAAATGTTCTTCCACTTAGTGACCTTTTAAAGGTCACAACTAAGACATGGCATGCAAAAGTAATGGGAGGTGTGCCATCCCAATCAGCTTCCCTAGGTTCTTTTTCTGAATTTAGTCTTGTTTGGGCCGACCAAGCATCTTAACTGACAACCGATGTTGTTCAGGAGGGCTGGTCTGAGCGTTTGGTCCCTGAGGCCATAAATGAGAGCACTTAGACACCTGGGAAATAGATTCAAACACACAAAGATTATATTGTACAAACGCACCAACGTTTTTCTGTCCAATTGTCTTGCAAAGGATGTGAGGATGATAGAATTGAGGGTGAAGGTTAGTATCAGGACCAACTGAAAGAAATGAAGTAAAACAGTTTTTCCTGCCTTTCTGACGGAAGCTTTGTCTGACGAGGCTGACCTGGCAACCAGAGTCACACCAACATAAGAGAATAAAATTGCAAGGCCCCCAAATAAAAACACAAAACCGGAATATGCTTCATCAAAATGTTTAGTCATTGGTGTCAGAAACAGTGCCTCTTTTGAGCAGAAGTCCTTCATTTTCTCATTCAATTCATAGTCCGGTCGCCAAACAACAAGTATTAACACCCGTATGACGATATTGAGAGAACAGACCGTCCACACAGCAGCAATGGCTGCTCCTGTGTTTCTGATGGTGACAAGGTCTGCATATCTCAGAGGAAAGCACACAGCCACATATCTCTCCACGGACATCACTGCCAGAGTAAGAGGAGAGATCGAATCAACGTAAATAGAGAACATGGTAAGCAAACCACAAACAGACATTGTTAGCTTAAGTCTGCTTACAGCCAGTATGTACAATAACAAACTTAATGCAAGATGAGCAGTATCGGCAAAGAGCAGATTATACAACAGAATGTAACGGGATGTCTCACGAAAAACTGGCTTGCTCCTCAAGGTGTACAGGAGAACACAGTTCAAGCATAGAAAAGTACAGCCTAACCCCACAGATAAAGTGGTGAACAAAATATATTCTTGATTTTCTACATATGGCAAACCATTGCTGACATTAGCCCTCAAATGTCCTGCACCGAGCCTTACATCTGGAATAAAAAAGGCCATGAACAACAATGTTACAAATGATAAAAAAAATATGAAAACATTCATATGTTCCCTAAACAGACCAAAATCAACAATATCATGTAAAGAAGCTAAATGGTTTAAATTTGAATGAAAACAAGAAAATCCCATTCATAAAAGTCTAACAGGTTAGAGTCAACTGAACTGGTGCTGCTCCAGCCCTGTGTGGTCTGGTCGTTTGCCGTGCTCATCCTCCCTGTATATAGATTGTCAATTATTTTAGAACATACGTCATCCAGGATGAGTTAATTTTTTTTCTCATGAATATATTCAAGGGGGATGAGTATTATTTAGCAATATAAATTACATTAAATCACTATTTTCTATAAGACTATTCACATGGATTCAGGCAGACAAACAACCCCTACTTAACCTTGAAATTGTAAGCCAAAGTAGACAATTCACATTGAATGGATGGTCGACAAAATGATATGTTATTTGTGGATATTTACAGATCCACAAATATTTTTTTTTTACTTGTGTCTTGAACAATTATTAAAATGTGGATGCAAAATAGCATAGAGCTCTAGATGGCGATATGTGCACCTGTATATAGCGCTCTATCTCCACACCTATTTTAAATGCTCTATCATAGTTTAGTATTACAAATGAACACATGAAAACAAGTGTTATTAGATTATTATTATGTAATTTATGAACAAATTATTTAAACCGAAGAATATTGAAGAATATTGAATAACTTGAGTCCCTCAGAAATATTACAGGATAGAGGACTTGACGTAACGAAATACTCCACTTTCTCTTTCCTCCATTATTACTCTTACTTTAACCCAAATACGTCCATACTCAAGTGCCTCATTTGTTTTAATGGTTATTTACTATTGCGATATCATCGCCTTCTTAATGCATGCTCTGATGCATTGGTTCTCAAAGTGCGGCCCGCAGAAACATTCCTGGCGGCCCGCAATGACATACAGATGTAAGTAAAAAAAAATATATATATATATATATATTAGAGCTGTCAAGCGATTAAAATATTTAATCGTGATTAATCGCATTAATGTCATAGTTAACTCACGATTAATCGCGATCAATCGCAAATTCTTTTTCTATGCTAAATATCCCTTGATTTCTTTGTCCCATAATTCTTCTCATTGTAATTCTCTTATCAACATGGTGAAGTGCATCGGCTTGCCTTGTGCAAATGATTTTTTATTGATAACAACATTGGCATATACTGATCAAAACAGGACGATACAAAAAAAGAGCCTATAGTGCAATTAAACGACTGCTTTGAACTAATGTCATTTGAACATAGCAGTCAGGCTACTGCTTCTTTGTTTTGAGCCAAAGAAAAAAAAAAAAAAAAAATTTAAATAAAAGAATTGCGTTAATCGCGCGATACAAATTTTAACGCCGTTAAAAGTGGTTTGCGTTAACGCCGTTAATAACGCGTTTAACTGACAGCTCTAATATATATATACATTTATTTTATTTTATTATTAGGTCAATATTAATTTAAACAAAATTAAATAAATATAAAGAAAACTTTGAGAACCCCTGCTTTAATGGTTGGTGAAGGATTAAATGAAAATACAAGTTCCGCCTTAAAAAATCCCCACACGTGTTCGGTATTCTCTGCTATACATTATATGACACAACAAAGGGCTCTGTTCACACTGCACACCCTCATTCCCACTCCAAGGATGAACGGTCCTAATCCAGGAAAAAATATGTTTGCTCATGTGAACTCTTTTCTCAGAACAGTGCAAACAGCACAAATCCAGTGGTACTAAATTTATTTCCCATTCTGATTAAGGCGACTTTCATATGTGGTCCTGACTATAATACACCTCTGTGTTTTTGCAATGCTACCTCAGTGTGAACAGTTATATCGGAATTCACGTGTTGTTGGCGTTACTGTACATCGACATTCCTCACAATTAATATAGCGCTGGCTGGTCTTCTAGTCACTCGGTTTATACAAACATGAAAGACAGCTGCGATATTAACACCCAAACAAAGAAATCTGACCTTTGCAATAAAAACAAATTGTGTATCAACGCTTTTAATGTCAACAATGGATAAAGTGGCATGTAGGAAATATGGTAATGGCAATCAAGGAAACAACTTTCTTATTTTTTCTTTTTCGTTAAATCATTCCTTTCCACATTTAGACTTCCACTTGGTGACCTTTTATAGGTCAACACTAAGACATAGCATGCAAAAGTAATGGGAAGTGTGCCATTAAACAAGTGTTAATTTGCAAATTTACTGTTCAGACAATACTATTGTGGCTGTGCTAATGTGTTGTGTATGTTCGTGGTACCCATTTCAGCTCACTAATGTGGAGGAATCAAGAACACTCAAATCGATAAATTTTCCATCTAGTGGGTCATTCATGAGCGCACTGTGCAGAGTTTTGAAAGCAACCAGTGATGTATCAATTAAACTGTTAAAACTACAGGCCTTTCTTCTAAATCAGTCATGGAAAACTAGAACATTGCAAGTTTACATCCAAATTAAGGATCAACAACAACCAAGGAGAAAGGAGACTCTTAACTTTCTTGTTGCTTAGAAGCAACCAGTCAAACTTGTGGGATGCTAATACCCAAGGAAGTACAAAATGTCATCAGGGATCCATCAGGGCCGATGGGCTTCTGTACACTCTCTGCAGGGAGGTAATGATTTATGTTTCTGCTGTGTAAACCATTCCCCTGCTAACTCATTAGGAAACATTAAATATTAAAATGCTTACCAATCAGTTCATAAAGTTTTTAGTAAATATGTGTTGCATTATAGTTTTTTGCATTGAGGGGAAAAGGATTTAGATGTTGTGTGTTACCCCTGGCCACACTACCAGAGGGAGGCACAGGGAACAAAGTACCATTGTCAATAGACATGTTTACAGTTTATTAACTTTGATGAATTACATAGATTTGTGTGCACATTTTGCCAATGACAGAATGGTGAATTGTAAAAGTTTATAAATATATGAATGGGCATGAGCTACCAAAGATCTGAAATTCTACCAAAACAAATTTACTTTGACAAACGGAGACTAACTTTCTGATCCATCTGCAATAAGTTAGTGGGCAGAAGACAGAAACCCTTCATGTTTAAAAGCTTAAAAGGCACAAGAAGCTTACGACTGCGTTATATGTGGTCATCCATAGAATGTCAAATACTATAAACTCAGAGTTTTCTGTTTTAAAATGTGATCCTCCTCAGCTAAATTTTTTTTATACTCTGCTGGTAGAATATCAGTTCTCACAACCCAACATACAATGTATACAATTTGATAGCCTGTCTCAATGAAAGGGGCAGAATGTCGCTTCAGCTGCACGAATGTGTGCTCATATTTTTTTGGTGTAAGCTGAGGAAAATAGGCAATCACCCAGCTGAGGCCCAGAGCTAATCAAGGCTGTGTGGCCTCAAGAAACAATTTATTTGATTGAAAAGCGTTGTTTATAAGAAACAGTATTGGGGCCGCGCGACAACATTTAAAAGCGCCCGTGGGTTTGGAGTAATCTTAAAAAGTTTGAATTAAAGTCTGAACAATTCGAAACCCAAAAAATTGAATCCATAACCTTATTATTGCATATGTTGAGTAAATATTATTACATTTACATTAAATACATAGGCCTCTATTTAATTCCTGATCCTTATAAATGTATTTAGTCTATTTATATTATTAGTGCATAACATCCAAACAAAATGCATTCCTTTAGGTGCATCTAAAATGAAGATCAACAAGAACTAGTGTGAGAGTTGATTCCTTGACTTTCTTGTTTAGAAACTCAAACTCAAACTGTCTATACCCCAGGCGAGGTCTTTGGGGATCCATCAGAACTGATTCTCCCTCTGCTGGGAGGTAAGGGTGCGAGTTCATGCTGTGTAACCCAGTCCCCTGCTTACTCATTTGAACACATTAAATATTAAAATGCTCAGCGATCAGTTAATAAAGGTCTTGAGTAAATATTTACAGGTTGAATATGTTTTTGTTATTTAGGGAATGAATGTAAATATCTACCCAACAGACACCAAATTAAATGTGTTTTCTTTAACAAAGTTTTAAAAAGCAGATGGTAGGTTTGAAGTAGGAACAAGTTAAACCACCATTAATGGTATAAAAACGACCATGAAATAATAGGAAACAATTACATTTTATTTATTAAATGTAAAATTACGAACCAGACTTTTTATACAATCACACAGCAGGCTTTGCAATACTAAATATTGTATTGAGTTTTGTTGTGCCAAAAGACTTGTAGAAATGTATTGTTGTGTTCATTTACTGTATTACCAAGACTACTACCACTCTCCGGACAAAATGGTCATAGAAAGGACATTCCACTTGCTCAAAACATTGTTTCCCAAATGAACACAAAACAATGAAATATTAGTTTAATGTATTCACAACCATTTTCATCTCATAATTTCTTCATTGCCAGCTCCAACACGTCAAAATTAATTCAGATTGGACCTTTAAAAATGTATTAGCATGCACAGAGTATAAAGCAATGCTTAAATTGATCAGTAATTATCAATGATTTAAGTCACCCCAGCTAATCTTTCAGACAGTAGATAGGTTCTCCTTTATTACCATAAGTCAAACTTCTAATAGAACCAACTCAACTCGACAAAAGAAGATGCAAATCTTGGCCTTTTCCCATCATAAGCCTACAGCGGAAAGGTGATTACAATAATGTTATTAGGCTTGCTTTCAGACCATTCTTGATTGAATGGATTAAACATGTATTTGTAACAAATAGATTAGCTTTTGATGGCGAACTTTCAAAAGGTACATGTTGATTTATTTTCAGGAAGATGTTGTTTGTGTTAGACCAAAAAAAAAGAAATCCATCCACACACAAAAATGCAATACATTAAAATTGACTCACACCTTTGGAGTAAATTCAGACAAAATATCATGTGCGTGTTTACTAAAGCTCCCACATGCCAATAAAACAATTCATAATATTGATGTGATCAAAGATTTGTGAACTGACATATTTGAACCCTGCATTGTGAGTCCCAGACCTGCTTTTGCACGTGGCGATCTCATCCTGTCAACAGACTGACGACACACTTTGGGGGGTGGAGTCAATCATGAATGATGAAATGATGGATGGAGGTTTGATCTAAATATTTCAGGACAATTTATAAAATAAACATTCTCCTCTTCACTCAGCAGTCCTCAGAAGTTGATCACTTCTATAACCCAAACATTTTGTGTAAACTTGTTTTGTTGTTATATAAGTACTATTTTTTGCCTTTTTTGTATTAGTGGGATTATTACAATACAATTTAGTTTTTTCAATGTACTGGTTTTCCTGCATTATGGGTTTCTTTCGTGGTTCTTCCTCTGAGCATGATGTAAGAGGTCTATAACCACTATCTGAATTTCTGCTTTTCATAATTACATGAAAAGTAAGAACCCGTCCAAATATCTTGATCATGGACATTATGTCCCTGTGTGTGCTTTTCTGTTTATGTGTCTTAACGTTATATTTGTATATATAGTGTCACTCTGCTTTCAGATGGGAACTTCCTACATTCTGACTTGAGAGAAGGCCATGCCGAATGACTTCCAACTACAACAGAACTCTTCTACATCCAACGGGAGCACAGAGAATAAGGCAGGAGTTAATGTTGTCGTTTCTTTCATCCCATGCGTCATCTTCCTCTACATAAACTGTGTGATGCTGTACACACTGAGAAGCAAGCCTGTGTTCCGTGAGACCTCCCGTTACCTCCTGCTCTACAACCTCCTATTGGCTGAAACCTTACAGATGGCATTGGCTCAGATGATGTTTCTAATCGCTGTTGGCATGGTGTTAATGACACGCTTAGTGTGCCTTCTAGTTTTTATACCGACCATAATTACCACCGTCATATCACCGTTCAACCTGGCACTGATGTCTTTGGATACATATGTAGCTGTATGTTTCCCTCTGAGGCACGCCAGCATCGTCACGGTCCCCACCACATACGGGGCCATCGCCCTGATGTGGGCCATCAGCCTTGCTAACATGTTGGTCAGAGTTATCATGTTAAAGTTTCTTGATGCCAGACCCTTTGGTCAGTTCATGAGCATGCTCTGCACTGAGACCAATATATTCCAGTTGAAAATATTCTCTGAGTTTGAGAGCGGTTTTGTGTGTGCTCAGTTTGTGTCGGTGGGCCTGATAATTATCCTTTCCTACGTGGGAGTGATGGTGGCGGCCAAGGCCGCCTCTATTGACAAAGTGTCAGCCAATAAGGCTTCAAAGACAGTCCTGTTGCACATGATTCAGATGGGCCTGAGTCTGTCATCTACCTTTGTAAACATGATATTGACAGGCCTCCATGGGAAAGTAGATGTGATCACTTTCAGGCATCTTCGGTTTTCTCTGTTTGTTTGCCTCATCAACCTCCCCAGGTGTCTTAGTTGTCTGATTTACGGCTTGAGGGATAATATGATCAGACCAATCTTAATACGACACCTCAGATTAGGAATTAATTTTAAAATTTACAATTTTCACACTCACGATGTTAATCGATAAGCAATCTTTCACCTTCAAGTAATTTGCTGAATTATGTTTCAGAATACAACATCAAATGTATACTATCACTTATTCAATTCTCTAGGTAATATTTTTCTGTTTTAAAAGAGTTTAAAAAATATTAATTTTGAATAACCGATATAGCTTCACTTTTCCATATTCTAGCAACCTTATTTTAGCATGTATGCATCTGACATGTACAGCCTAAGGCCTATACTTCAGTAAAATGTATTCCCGTTTTTTATATATATATTAAGTCTATATTGAGTCTAAAATTAAGATGAACAAGAATCTGTGTGAAAGTAGATTTAAACTTTCTTGTTTAGAAACTCCAACTCAAACCTTGTATACCCAAGGCGGTACAGAATGTTTTTCAAAACAGATGAGCTTTTTTATCCTCTGCTGGGAGGTAAGGGTGTGAGTTCAGGCTATGTAACCCAGTCCCCTGATAAGTCGTTTGAAAACATTAAATGTTAAATTGCTCACCAATCAGTTAATAAAGGTCTTGAGTAAATATTTACAGGTTGAATATGTTTTTGTTATTGAGAGAATGGATGAAAATGTCTACCAGACAAACAACTAAATAAAAGTGTTTAAGTAGTACAACAAAGTTTTAAAAAGAACATGGTAGGTTTGAAGTAGGAACAAGTAAAACCACCACTAATGGTATGAAAAGGACCATCATATATTAAGACACATTTGCATTTCATTTATACAATGTAAAATTACAAACCAAACTTTTTATTCAATCACAGTAGGTTTGTAATTTAAAAGATTGTATTCACCAGATTCCATTGTAGCGAAAAAAGGAATCCATTAATTTTTTTATATTGTCGTAGCAAACAAATCTATTGTTGTGTTTGTTAACTATATTACCAAGTCTGCTATATATTTTGACCACTCCTGGGACAAAAAGGTCCTAAAAGACCCTGATACCTCCATGAACCTCATCCCCAGTCCTGATCATACATAGATTGCTAATGGCCATAACACACACAGAGATAATGCATTCCATTTGCTCACAACACAGGCGAGAGTCAAAGGAACCACAAACTGAGTTTAAAATATAGGCTTGATTCTCAAATGAACACACGAGAAGGAAATATTAGTGTATTGTTTTCTCAGCAGGTTTAATCTCATACGTTTTTAATTTCCAGCTCCACCTTGGTAAGCACGATATTGACAGGCCTCCATGGGAAAGTAGATGTGAACACTTTCAGGAATCTTCGGTTTTCTCTGTTTGTTTGCCTCATCAACCTCCCCAGGTGTCTTAGTTGTCTGATTTACGGCTTGAGGGATCAAATTATCAGACCGATCTTAATACGACACCTCAGATTAGGAATTAATTGCGAAATATTCAAGTTTTACACTCAATATATAAATCAATAAGCGACCTTTCACCTGCTAACAGTAACCTTCATTATGTTACGGAACACAACAGACAATTTAGACTATAATACACTTAATACATTTTCTGCAAATTTCTCGGTTTTAAAGGTGTTAAATATCGAAAATAATTTAAAGGTGCCATGACATGCTATTTTATGGATGCTGTAATATAGGTATTAGTGGGCCACTAACACAGTATTCAAAGACGTTCCCGAAATTCAGCCGTGGTGCAGAGTTACAGCAACTCCAAGCCAGTCGCACATTGATCTTCTCCCAAATGCGCTGTTTTGGTGTCTGTAGCTATAATGCAAATGAGGAGGAGCGAGGCGGGTCAAGGAGGAGGGTGGGGGTGTGGCCCTCAGCAGCTTGCAGCTACGGTACCATGCATTCTGTTTACAGTGGATGTATCGCAATGGTGAGGCGCACACAGCTTTTAGCCGTGTTCTGTAAATATTCTAGAACACACGTGAGTCCTGGAGCTCTATATCTAAATAATATCATATATATAGATATCTATATCATATAATATATATTATCACGGCCAAAAGCTGTGTGAGCCGATATTATGAATCTCAAACGACCGCGTTGGGTTCTCCGTTCCTGGTTCTTCCACGTCCACATCAATCTGAAGTAGACTGAACCGCGACATGGAGGAGAAAGGGATTGTTGCCGGGCAGCGCTTAGGCACCTCCGCCTCCTGCAGCGCCGAGGCGGTGGTCCCTCGGCAGCGGTCCCTCGGCAGCGGGAAGCGGGGCTCAAGCGGGAGCGGGATTTGCGGCCAGCAATCCCTTTCTCCTCCATGTCGTGGTTCATGTTCTTGAGGGAGTCAAAGCCAAAGTTCCTTTCCCCCAATTCATTCTCAACCATGGCTGAGATAACCCCCACTACGAGTCTCGTTGTAGAAATACCAGAGATGAAGGTCCGACGTGTTATGCGCCATAACACCAAAAGCAGAACGGTTATCCAAATAACAAGGAAGTGTACAACACTTGCGTTACAGTCCTGGAGCTCTATATCTAAATAATATCATATAATACATAGATATCTATATCATATAATACATATTATCACGGCCAAAAGCTGTGTGCGCCTCCAGACGATATTATGAATCACAAACGACTTCGTCGGGACGTCTCTGGTTCTTTCACTTTCACATCAATCTGAAGTAGACTGAACCGCGCGCTTCCTGCTGCCGGCTGCCCGCTACCAGGCGGTGGTGCTTCGCGGCGACGGTGCCTCGCGGCAACCGGCGGCTTGTCGCAGTTCATGTACTTCAGGGAGTCAAAGCCAAAGTTCCTTTCCCCCAATTCCTTCTCAACCATGGCCGAGATAACCCCCACTACAGTCTCGTTGTGGAAATACAAGAGACGTCAAAGAACCGACAAGAAACACTTGCATTACAGTGTGTATTCCCACACACACACACACACACACATGTGGCGCTCGCACGGTTGTGTCTCAGGGTGCACTCACACTAGGCCATCTGGCCGTGGCCGTGGCCGTTTTCACACCTAACCGTGCTCAAATCTGCCAGTGTGAGTGTGGCCAGTCTGGCCAGGCCAGGCCAATTTGGCCACTTGGGAGAGGTGTGCTGCTACAGTACGGGCCGCTACGGTACAGATGCTAATGAGCCGACACGCGCACACGCACGGCTACGCAACCTGAGCTGGATGACGTATAGTCCATGCGACGACCACGGACATAATAAAGGCGACGAGCCTTCTTTCCCATTAAACGGTAAACATTTATCCAAATAAGCAACTGACTCAGCAAAGTGCGAACTGTTTTCTCTGTGTTGTTGTCCATTGTTGTTAGAACTCTGACTGGCGGCAGACTTTATTATGGTCCATGCAGCGGACGCTTGGTGATGACGTGTTACTTACGACATGATGACGTATGTACATGAGCCTACCCTGGCCAGGCCACAGTTGCGACGGCCAACGGCCACGGCCAGGGCCAGATGGCCTAGTGTGAGTGCAGGCCAGAGAACAATGGGGCCATTTGAGCACGGTTAGGTGTGAAAACGGCCAACGGCCACGGCCAGATGGCCTAGTGTGAGTGCACCCTCATTGGCGGGCCAAATTCTCTGGGCGGGCCAGGGAATTCAAAATCAGCGCGCTTGAGCCTCCGTTTTTTCAAAGGCGAGCAGAAAACCTAGTGCTCGTTTTACACCGAACGCAAGTTTTAGCCAGTGGGGGACCAGAGGCAGGCTAGGGGAACTCATATTTATGTTAGAAAACCTCATAAAGTGAGATTTTCATGCCATGGCACCTTTTAAGTAACTACTTTAACTTCACTTCTCCATATTCCAGCAACTCAAACCAAATCTCAGAATACATCAACGTCATTCTTGGATGAATGCATCTGACAGGAAGAGCAAGTACATAGGCCTTTACTTCAGCAAAATGTATTCCTGTTTCTTATAGAATATTTTAGTCTATTTGTATTTTGTGTGGTAGACAAGTGCATACACTATTGCATCCAAACAAAGTATATTCCTTAAAATCAACAAGAACCATGTGAAAGTATATTCTTAAAATGTTTGATGAGAAACTGCATCTCAAACTTTTATACCCAAGGCGTTAGAGCTTCTTCGCCGAGGTAAGGCTGCATGTTCATGTTGTGTAACCCAGTCCCCTTCTAAGTCGTTTTGAACATATAGAATGTTACAATGCTTGCCTATCAGTAAATAAAGGTATTGAGTTAATATTTGCATGTTGAACATGTGTTTTTGTTATTGAGGGAATGGATGTAAATGTCTACTAGACAGACAACAGACAACCAAATTAAATGTGTTTCCTTCAATTATCACAAAAACGTTTTAATGCAACGGCCGATGGAAGGAGATGTAGGTGTGTAGTAGGAACAAGTTACCACTAATGGAATAAAAAGGACCATGATATGTTTAGAAACATTAACATTTAATTAATTACATTAAAAATTAAAAGCCAAACTTTTTTTCCAATGAAAGTAGGCTATTCAAATATTGAAATTGCAAATATGCAATTTCAAATATTGCATTCACAAGTTTTCATTCTAACAAAACACTGATACATTTATTTTTATATATTGTCGGAATATAATAATCTATTGATGTGTTGGTTCACTATATAACCAAGGCTGCTATGTGTTTTGACCACTTCTGTCAAAAATGGTCCTGAAAGGCCCTGGTTCCTCCATGAACCTCATCCCCAGTCCTCAACATACATAGAACGCTGAATGGCCATAACAAACACAGCTAATGCATTCCATTTGTTCAAAACATAGGCGAGAGTCAATGGCACCACAAACTGAGTTCAAAATATGGGATTGATGTCATGATTCTCAAATTAAGACAAGACATGAAATAGTAGTTTAATGTGAACAGTTTTATCGCATAATTTGTTCATGTCCAGCTCCAACACGTTAATGTAAATTCAGTTTGGACCTTTTAAAATGTATTAGCATGCACACAGTATAAAGCAATGCTTCCATTAACCAGAAATTATCAATGTTTTTAAGTCACCATAGCTAATCTGTTAAGGTTACAGAACGAGAGGGCCCAAACGCTTGACACAGAGGAGCTGAGACGGGGTGGAAGGGAAGGTGGGTTTATTGGGCAAGGAATAACGACAAGCCGGGACTAGGCAAGCGGTGGTCAGGCAGGCGATGGTTCGGTAACAGGTAGGCAGTCAGGCAGGGATTCGGCAAAAGGTAGTCAGGGAGACGAACGGAGAACTACAGACGGAGGAAAAAGGGTTACTGGAGGACAGGGAAAACGGGCTAGACTTATGCCGCGTTTCCACTGCAGGGTGCGGAACGGATCGGATCGCAAAGGGTGCGGTAGGGAGGGGGCGGTATAGCCCAGGGACCTGTACCACGAAGCTCGCTTAGAGGGTTAGCGAGGTATGTTGAGCTCCAAGCCTGGGTTAGTTGTACCACGAAAGTTTATCTATTTTAGCGTCGCTGTATCACCATGGTGACTTATGCTCGCAACCAAACCTGGTCGGGAGCAGTTTTTCGGCTTCCCCTTGCCCCTTTTGCTTTATCTTTGTCTTTGTCTTAACCCTAGCACTTGCAAGTGTAAGGGCCAAGGGCTGAGATCTTTCCCCTATGAAATGAGACGCCACTCGGTTTCGGGTACGTCATCATTCATCGTCGCCAGCTGGCTTCCCCGTCACCAGAGCGCCGAAACGCCAATAAAAGCCAGAGAAGAAGAGCGATATATATATATATATATCTAGATGCTGCCGCCATCGTTGAAGAGTTGAGGGTGTGTGGTGAAACGGATCAGTGTGTCCACGGTTCGGTTCAGATAACCGTTTTGGGCCTCGGTTTCGGATACGGTTCGGATTAGGATCATGTCCGTGATAGTAAAAAGGCGGACTTTTCTTTGACGGAGGGATTGGGGGAGAAACACAAAAATGAATGAGACCCACAGGCTATTTGCAATGTGTTAATTGACTGCAATCAGACAACTTGCAAGGCTTTTTTGTGCAATAAATGTTCCCCTAAATGCATTTGAAAACATGGTGCACTGAGTGTAACATGTAAGGGATAACGGCCGACGAGGCTTAGAACTCTGGCGACGAGCGCAACGAAGTTTAAAGCCCAGTTTGTTTTGAACGCTGACAGGCTGAAGGGAGGGGCGGGAAAAGTCTCATTGGCTCGGGCAGCACTGGAGAGAATGCATTCCGCTGGGTCCTAAACACCCTTTTGTATCGGACGTAGGCTACAGTAGGCAAAGTACGCTACATAAGGCAATGCCTTCATGAAACCGAAATCCGCGGATCTCCAGAATGCTCCGAACTGTGGTAAACGAACCGAACGGATTCGGATACAATTCGAATCCGCTGCAGGCCCTGTAGCATCTAGCTGGCAAGCTACCATATAAGCCAATGGAGTGGTGGTATAGTGGTATACGCGCTAATTGTATCCTAAAACTACCGTTTGAAAGCTTCAGTTAAGACCTACAATACTATGCATCGTTCGTGTAGCACATTTCAGATCAAACCGAGTCATTATAAACATATAAAAAGTTGTGTAGATAGCTGTAAAATATTCCTCGCTTCAAGCAGCCATGTTTTTTTGAAAAATCCCGGTTTCGCTATGTGCTCTGGGATAGCCCTTGGAGGAGCAAGTGAGCTCTCAAATCATCTTAAAAATAAGGGGTACATAGCACTCAATCTTATCCCTTAATCTTGATCAAATTGGGTATTGAGACACCACTAGCTCTCACATGAACGCGCAACTTCAAGGGTAAGGGGGAAGATAAGGGGTAAGGGGAAGTATTGAGATTGGGCCTTAGTCTAGCCGGAGATCGGCTACTTAAATCGGCGTGCGCAGCTTCCTAGCCCCTCCTCTGACAATGGCGTCACCATTTATGGGTGTTCCCGTGGACCCCGTCGCACTTCTCGTACAGGCGTCTCTCCAGAGACAAGGGTTTTACGGGACAGAACCGATCCCTTGGCATTGTCTGACGATATTCAGATTTCAGACTTTATTGTCATTGTGCAAACAACGAAATTGGGGTTCTACATGAGAGATACAGATTCTCATCAGAGGGTGTTCGTTATTTGATCGTCCTTTTGGACCTTATGTAGACAATGATTACTGTTGCGCATTGTGTCTCAGTGACAGAGTGCTAGAGTGGTGGTAGCGCGTCAGTCTTGAATTTCTGCGCGGGGGGTTCGACTCCCAAGTGACGCGAATTTATGTGAAGCTTAAAAAGTCCTAATTCTCATGCATATGGAATACTTATTCACTAAAGCTTATGGAATTATATTTTTGTGCTTATTTCGAACTTGAACCCATATTTTCAAGGCCGTGCTGGCAACACATCATATATGGGGGTAAAATGCATGATGATAGACCGGCGAATTTGAACCCCGGTCGCTGGCGTTCGGGTCTTATACTAATCCACTACGCTACAGCCGCTACCTCTCAGCGGTCGAAAACATGCGATACATTTCTTAAATAGGGTGTATTTAAAGTGAATTCCCTAAATGATAGAATAAGGCAGGATGCACGTTGCTTATGCATTTTTAAATCATCATCATTCTATTTGGATTAATGGCGAACAATTCTGCATTTGGCAGTTATTTTACAGACAATATGCAGAATCTTTTCACTTATACTCATATAGACTGCTTGATCTATCGTAAAGGTGAGAAAAATGACGCAAAAAACGCCCATTTCACGTGAACGCGCACTGAACCTAAAGCGGAAAACCTGGTTCTACTAATTGAATCTAAAGTGAGCTTCGTGGTACCATTTAACTCTGATTGCGAGTTGCGGCTCTGTCGAGCCAGGTTTTCCCAAGAAAGCCTGGGTATGTTCAGCGAGCTTCGTGGTATAGGGCACAGCTCAGTTCCGAGGTCGCGTTTCCACTGCCGACAGTACCCTTGGTGGTAGGCCGGATGTCGATCGCCGCGGCAGCTACGTAAACATCGTAAACAACGTCTTCCTCCCCAAGAATGCAGACGAACGTCTCCACCTCCTTGTTCGCCCAAGCAAGCTTTTTACGCTACATAATTGTAAAGAATAATACCTCGAGGCTACTGTTTGTTTGTTTTTATCCCCGCGTCACCCGGAAGTGACGATTCTGTCGACCAATCAACGGAGGGGGGGTGTAGCTAGAATTTCACGGGACCCTTTCAGGCGTCTGGTCTCGTTTTGGGTACCGCAACGGAGGAGTCCCGAGAATGGGGCCGGAACGGGTACGGCAAAGTCCGGGTCACGCCCACTTTTGGCGGTGGAAACGCGACCCGACCCGCACCTTTGCGATCCGATCCGTTCCGCACCCTGCAGTGGAAACGCGCCATAAGGATAACACTGGTAGGACCGACACTAACTGAGTAGTGGTAAACGACGAACTAGTGCCGGCTGATTGGAGATCCCTGGCTGAAGTAGGGAACGGTGATTGTAGATTGCAGACAGGTGTGTAGAAGGAGTGAGGACCAGTGGCGCCAAGCGGCCACTAGATGGGGGTGTTGGACCGTGTGGCAGGACGTGGCGTAAGATAATCATTCAAACAGTAGATAGGTTCTCCATGCGTCAAACTCCAAATAGAACCAACTGAACTCAACAAAGAAAATGCAAATCTTGGCCTTTTCCCATCATAAGCCTAAAGTGGAAAGATGATTACAATAATATTATGCTTGCTCTCAGACCATGCTTGACAGCAGAATTAAATATTTCTTGGTCACTAACAGATAAGCTGTTGATGGCAAACCTTTAAAAGATACACGGTTACTTTTTTAAAGGAAAATTATATTGTGGGGTCAGACCAAAAACATTCATCCACAATCATCGACATACAGTCAAACATGAGCAAAAAATAAATCGTCTCAGAGCTTTGCAGTAAATGCAGAGCAAATATCAAGCACATTTTCTTTACTAAAACTACCACATGGCAATTAAAAAAGTGATTGATATTGATTTGATCAAAGATTTGTGAACTGACAACTCTTAACCCCTGTATTTTGAGTCACCTGACATCCTGTCAAGAGACCGATGACACATTTGTTTTTGTGGCACTGTTATTTCATGAGCACATAGTTTCTGGGGGGGTGGGGGTCATTAATGATGGATGAAATATTGTATGAAGAGGTGTTCTAAATATTTCAGGACAATTTATAAAAGAGACATTCTCCTCTTCACCAAGCAGTCCTTAGGATTTTATCTGAAGTTGACCCAAACACTGGGATTGTTTTGTTGTAGCCTTTCTGGAATTCTGGTATTCCAGCATTAAGTGGTTGTTTATTGGACCTTCCTCTGAACATGATGTAAGGTGAATAAGTGCTTTTCACAAATAAATTAAAAATGAAGAATCATTCCGAAATTATTGATCATGGATGTTATGGACCTGTATATGTTTGTCTAAGCATAATCTTTGTACATAATGTCTTTCTGCTTTCAGATGGGAACTCCCTACAATCTGACTTGAGAGAAGACCATGCAGAACGAATTCCAACTGCAACAGAACTCTTCTCCCTCTGACGGGAAGGAGGAGGACATGGCGGGAGTTTGGGTCGTCTTTTCTATTGTACCATGCGTCATCTTCCTCTACATAAACTGTGTGATGCTGTACACAATGAGAAGCAAGCCTGTGTTCCGTGAGACCTCCCGTTACCTCCTGCTCTACAACCTCCTATTGGCTGAAACCTTACAGATGATATTGGCTCAGATGATGTCTCTACTAAACATTGGCATGGTGTTCATGACACGCTTAATGTGCCTACTAGTCCTTATACCGACGATAATTACCACCATCACATCGCCGTTCAGCCTGGCCGTGATGTCGTTGGAGAGATATGTGGCCGTGTGTTTCCCTCTGAGGTACGCCAGCATCGTCACTGTCCCCACCACATATGGGGCCATAGCCATGGTGTGGGCCATCAGCTACGCCAACATGTTGATCAGAGTTATCATGTTAATGACTCTTGATTCAAGACCCTTTGGTCAGTTCATGGACATTCCCTGCGGTAAAAACCCCATATTCCAGTTGAAAATATTCTCTGAGTTTGAGAGTGGTTTTGTCTGTGCTGAGTTTGTGTCGGTGGGCCTGATAATTATCCTTTCCTACGTGGGAGTGATGGTGGCGGCCAAGGCCGCCTCCACTGACAAATTGTCAGCCAATAAGGCTTCCAAGACAGTCCTGTTGCACATGATTCAGCTGGGCCTGAGTCTGTCGTCTTCCTTGGTAAGCACGATACTGACAGGCCTCCATGGGAAAGTAGATGTGATCACTTTCAGGCATCTTCGGTTTTTTCTGTTCGTTTGCCTCATCATCCTCCCCAGGTGTCTTAGTTGTCTGATTTACGGCTTGAGGGATCAAATTATCAGACCGATCTTAATACGACACCTCAGACTAGGAATTAAAATGCTAAATATCCAAGTTATCCACCCAAGATATTAATCAATAAGCGACCCTTCACCTGAGTCAGTGGTATGTGCTCATTATACCACTGTGAAGGGGGTCACCGGCCCTCCGCTGCGCGTGGGGGCCGGACAACGCCCCTTAACAGTGGTATAATGAGCACATACCACAGCCTGTCGTGATCTATTGCTTAACTATAATACACTTAATAAATTCTCTGCACATTTTTTCGGTTTTAAGGTGTTAAATGAAGAAAGTAATTTAAAGTAACTACTTTTGCTTCACTTCTCCATATTCCAGCAACTCAAACAAAACTCAGAATACACTAACCTTATTCTTGTATGAATGCATCTGACAGGAACCAAGTACATAGGCCTTTACTTCAGTAAAAAGTATTCCTATTTCTTATAGAATATTTTAGTATATTTGTATTTTTTTGGTAAGCAAGTGCATATACAATTGCATCCAAACAAAATACATTCCTTAAGGTGCTTCTTAAATTAAGATCAACAAGAACCATGTGAAAGTACATTCTTGAAATGTTGATTAGAAACTGCATCTCAAACTTTTATACCCAAGGCGTTAGAGCTTCTTCACACTCTGCTGGGAGGTAAGGCTGCATGTTCATGTTGTGTAACCTAGTCCCCTTCTAAGTAGTTTTGAACATAGAATGTTACAATGCTTGCCTATCAGTAAATAAAGGTCTTGAGTTAATATTTACATGTTGAACATGTGTTTTTGTTATTGAGGGAATGGATGTAAATGTCTACTAGACAGACAACAGACAACCAAATGAAATGTGTTTCCTTTAAGTATCACAAAAAAGTTTTACCACAACGGCCAATGGAAGGAGATGGAGGTGTGTAGTAGGAACAAGTTAACCACTAATGGTAGATAAAGGAGCATGAGATGTTTAGAAATATTTACATTTAATTAATTACATTAAAAATTAAATGCAAAACTTTTTATACAATCAAAGCGGGCTTTGCAATTTAAAATATTGCCTTTAAAGGATTTCATTGTACCAAAACACTTATAGTTATTTTTTTATATTGTCGGAATATAGAAATCTATCGTTGTGTTTGTTTACTATATTACTAAGGCTGCTATGTATCTTGACTACTTCTGGGAAAGATGGCCCTAACTGTCCCTGATACCACCATGAACCTCATCCAAAGTCCTGATCATACATAGAACGCTGAATGTGTCACGGTTAGCGGGTGGCAGGCAGGCAGGTAGGACCCAATCGCAGACAGTTCAGGTAAAAGGATAATTTATTAACTCAAAAGGCAAGGAACACGGGTGACGCAGGGAACACAGGTAGGACACACTCAGCACAAACTAAAATGATCAGACAAGGAGCAAAGGAAAGACAAGGGCTTAAATAGGCCTACCAAACACACACAGGGCACGCAACGAGTAACAGCTGAAACACATTAGGGGAGGGAGCAGTAATCACACAGGAGGGAAACCTGACATGGGGAGAAACAAGACTGATACCAAAGTAAAACATGTAACACACCAAAACAAGACAAGGAAACCGACAGACCATGACAGAATGGCCATAACACACACAGCTAATGAATTCCATTTGTTCACAACATAGGCGAGAGTCAATGGCACCACAAACTGAGTTCAAAATATGGGATCGATGTCATGAATCTCAAATTAAGACAAGACATGAAATAGTACTTTAACGTCAAAAGTTTTATCTAGTATTTTTTCATTTCCAGCTCCGTCACATCAAAAATAAATTCAGATTGGAACTTTTCAAATGTATTAGCGTGCACACAGTATGAAGCAATGCTTCCATTAAGCAGAAATTATGAATGCATCAAGTCACCCCAGCTCATCTTTCAAACAGTAGATAGGTTCTTCTTTATTACCATGCGTCAAACTTCAAATAGAACCAACTGAACAGGACAAAAAAAGACGCAAATCTTTGCCTTTTCCCATCATATGCCTATGATGGAAAGATTATTAATTGATTACAATAATGTTATTATGCTTGCTCTCAGACCATGCTTGATAGCAGAATTATGTTTTTCTTTGTCACAAACAGATAAGCCTTTGGTGGAGAACCTTTAAAGATACATGGTTGCTTATTCAAAGGAACATTTTATTTGTGTTGGGATTAGACTAAAAACATTTATCCAGATACAAACATGACGAAAAAAAATGTAATCGTCCCAGTAGTAAATGCATAGCAAATACCAAGCACGTTTATACAAAAACTACCACATGGCAATTAAAAAGTGAATGATATTGATTTTATCAAAGATTTGTGAACGGACAACTTTAACCACTGCATTTTGAGTCACCTGCTATCCTGTCAAGAGACAGATGAATTTTATTTTTTGTTGCACTGTTATTTCATAAGCAGGGACATTCTGGTGGGTGGGGCTCCAGTCCTTAATGATGTATGAATTGATGTATGAAGAGGTGTTCTAAGTATTTCAGTACAATTTATAAAAGAGCTTCACTCAGGAGTCCTCAGGAGTTTAACCAGAAGTTCACTCAAACTCGTAGATTGTTTTGTTGTAGCCTTTTTTGTATTCTGGTAATTCTGCATTATGGGTTTGTTTAGTTGACTTTCCTCCGAACATGATGCAAGGTGAATAAGTGCTTTTCACGATTACATAAAAAAAAAAGAATAATTTCAAATACATTGATCAAGGATGTTATGTCCCTGTGTGTTTGTCCAAACGTAATCTTTGTATATAATGTCATTCTGCTTTCAGATACATTCTGACTTGAGAGAAGGCCATGCAGAACCAATTCCAACTGCCACAGAACTCTTCTCCCTCTGAAGGGAACGGAGAGTACCTGGAGGGATATCGGGTTGTCTTCTCTATCGTCCCATGCGTCATCTTCCTCTACATAAACTGTGTGATGCTGTACACACTGAGAAGCAAGCCTGTGTTCCGTGAGACCTCCCGTTACCTCCTGCTCTACAACCTCCTATTGGCTGAAACCTTGCAGATGATATTGGCTCAGATGATGTCTCTACTAAACGTTGGCATGGTGTTCATGACACGCTTAATGTGCCTACTAGTCCTTATACCGGCCATAATTACCACTATCACATCGCCGTTCAGCCTGGCCGTGATGTCGTTGGAGAGATATGTGGCCGTGTGTTTCCCTCTGAGGTACGCCAGCATCGTCACGGTCCCCACCACATATGGGGCCATAGCCGTGGTGTGGGCCATCAGCTACGCCAACATGTTGATCAGAGTTATCATGTTAATGACTCTTGATTCCAGACCCTTTGGTCAGTTCATGGGCGTTCCCTGCGGTAAAAACCCCATATTCCAGTTGAAAATATTCTCTGAGTTTGAGAGTGGTTTTGTCTGTGCTGAGTTTGTGTCGGTGGGCCTGATAATTATCTTTTCCTACGTGGGAGTGATGGTGGCGGCCAAGGCCGCCTCCACTGACAAATTGTCAGCCAATAAGGCTTCCAAGACAGTCCTGTTGCACATGATTCAGCTGGGCCTGAGTCTGTCGTCTTCCTTGGTAAGCACGATACTGACAGGCCTCCATGGGAAAGTAGATGTGATCACATTCAGGCATCTTCGGTTTTCTCTGTTCGTTTGCTTCATCATCCTCCCCAGGTGTCTTAGTTGTCTGATTTACGGCTTGAGGGATCAAATTATCAGGCCGATCTTAATACGACACCTCAGACAAGGAATTAAAATGCTAAATATCCAAGTTATCCACTCAAGATATTAATCAATGAGCGACCCTTCACCTGCTAACAATGAACTTAATTATGCTACGGAACACAACATAAAATGTAAACTATGATACACTTAATAAATTCTCTGCACATTTTTTCGGTTTTAAGGTGTTAAATAAAGAAAGTAATTTAAAGTAATTACTTTTGCTTCACTTCTCCATATTCCAGCAACTCAAAACAAAACTCAGAATACACTAACCTTATTCTTGTATGAATGCATCTGACAGGAAGCAAGTACATAGGCCTTTACTTCAGTAAAAAGTATTCCTGTTTCTTATAGAATATTTTAGTATATTTGTATTTTTTTGGTAGTCAAGTGCATATACAATTGCATCCAAACAAAATAAATTCCTTAAGGTGCTTCTTAAATTAAGATCAACAAGAACCATGTGAAAGTACATTCTTGAAATGTTTGATTAGAAACTGCATCTCAAACTTTTATAACCAAGGCGTTAGAGCTTCTTCACCCTCTGCTGGGAGGTAAGGCTGCATGTTCATGTTGTGCAACCCAGTCCCCTTCTAAGTCGTTTTGAACATATAGAATGTTACAATGCTTGCCTATCAGTAAATAAAGGTCTTGAGTTAATATTTACTTGTTGAACATGTGTTTTTGTTATTGAGGGAATGGATGTAAATGTCTACTAGACAGACAACAGACAACCAAATGAAATGTGTTTCCTTTTAGTATCACAAAAAGGTTTTAATGGAAGGAGATGGAGGTGTGTAGTAGGAATAAGTTAAACCATCACTAATGGTATATAAAGGAGCATGAGATGTTGAGAAACATTAACAATTAATTATTTACATTCAAAATTAAAAGCATAACTTTTTATTCAATCAAAGTAGACTTTGCAATTTAAAATATTGCATTCAGAGGTGTTTCTACCAAAACACTTGTGCATTTATTTTTTTATATTGTCGGAATATAGAAATCTATTGCTGTGTTTGCATATTATATTAACAAGGCTGCTATGTATCTTGACCACTTATGGGAAAATGGTGCGAAATGTTGTTGATACCTCCATGAACCTCATCCCAAGTCCTGATCATACATAGAACGCTGAATGGCCGTAACACACACAGCTAATGAATTCCATTTGTTCACAACATAGACGAGAGTCAAAGGCACCACAAACTGAGTTTAAAACATGGAATCGATTTCATGATTCTCAAATGAACACAAGACAATGATATATTCGTGTATTGTTTTCTCAGCAGGTTTAATCTCATACGTAATTCATGTCCAGCTCCAACACGTCGAAATCCATTCAGATCTGACATTTTATATTTAATTAGCAAAGTTACTGTATAGAACAGTGCTTCCATTAACCAGATATTATCAATGCTTTTTAAGCAACCGCAGCTAATCTTTCCAACAGTAGATAAGTCCTACCTTATTACCATGTGTTGAACTCAAAACAGAACCAACTGATCTCAACAAAGAAGATCCATATCTTGGCCTTTTCCCATCATTAGCCTAAAGCTGAAAGATGATTACAATCATGTTAATACGCTTACTTTCACATTATGCTTGATAGCAGTATTAACCATTTCTTTGTCACCAACAGATTTGCTGTTGATTGAAAACCTTCATGAGATGAATTGGGACTTTCTGTCAGGAAAATGTCATGTTGGGGTTAGACTGTAGGGTAAGACCAAAAACATTCATCCACCTACGCCCATGAAGGCATACATGAGTTAAACAATGATTTCACTCAAATTGTCTCACACCTTTGGCATAAATTCAGCACAAATATCAAGCATGTGTTTACTAATGCTCCCACATGGCAATTAGAAGTAAAATATATTGATGTGGTCGAAGATTTGTGAACTGACAAATTGTAACCCTGCATTGTTGGTCCCAGATCTGCTTTTGCATGTGGTGAACTCATCCTGTCAACAGACTGACGACACACTTGTTTTTTTGTGGCACTGTTCTTTCGTGAGCAGGTGGAGGATGGTGGGGTGTGGTCAATTGTGAATGATGAAATGATGGATGAAGAATTGATCTAAATAATTCCAGACAATATATAAAAGAGACGTTCTCCTCTTCAGTCCTCAGAAGTTGAATCCTTCTATCACCCAAACTCCAAACTATCATTTTGTTAAACTTGTTTGGTTGCCTTTTCTGTATTAGTTGGATTATTACAGAACAATTTGTCTTTTTTCAATGTACTGGTATTCCCGCATTATGGGTTTCTTTAGCGTTTGTTCCTCTGAACATGATGAAAGAGGAGGTTAATAACCACTCTCTGAATTTCTGCTTTATACAATTACTTGAAAAGTAAGAACCCTTCCAAATATCCTGATCATGGACATTATGTCCCTGTGTGTGCTTGTCTATTTGAGTGTCTAAACGGTATATTTGTATAGTGTCCCTTTGCTTTCAGATGGGAACTCCCAACATTCTGAATTCAGATAGGGCCATGCCGAACGACTTCCAACTACAGCAGAACTCTTCTACCACCAACGGGAACAGAGAGAATAAGGCGGGAGTTAATGTTGTCGTTTCTTTCATCCCATGCGTCATCTTCCTCTACATAAACTGTGTGATGCTGTACACACTGAGAAGCAAGCCTGTGTTCCGCGAGACCTCCCGTTACCTCCTGCTCAACAACCTCCTATTGGCTGAAACCTTACAGATGATATTGGCTCAGATGATGTTTCTACTCGCTGTAGGCCTCGTGTTCATGACACGCTTAGTGTGCCTTCTAGTCCTTTTACCGGCCATAATTACCACTGTCACATCGCCGTTCAGCCTGGCCGTGATGTCGTTGGAGAGATATGTGGCCGTGTGTTTCCCTCTGAGGTACGCCTGCATCGTCACGATCCCCACCACATATGGGGCCATAGCCGTGGTGTGGGTCATCAGCATTGCCAACATGTTGATCAGAGTTATCATGTTAACGGCTCTTGATGCCAGACCCTTTGGTCAGTTCATGGGCATTATCTGCGCTAAGAGCACCCTATTCCAGTTGAAAATATTCTCTGAGTTTGAGATTGGTTTTGTCTGTGCTGAGTTTGTGTCAGTGGGCCTGATAATTATCCTTTCCTACGTGGGAGTGATGGTGGCGGCCAAGGCCGCCTCCACTGACAAATTGTCAGCCAATAAGGCTTCCAAGACAGTCCTGTTGCACATGATTCAGCTGAGCCTGAGTCTGTCATCTACCTTGGTAAACACGATACTGACAGGCCTCCATGGGAAAGTAGATGTGATCACTTTCAGGCATCTTCGGTTTTCTCTGTTCGTTTGCCTCATCAACCTCCCCAGGTGTCTTAGTTGTCTGATTTACGGCTTGAGGGATCAAATTATCAGACCGATCTTAATACGACACCTCCGATTAGGAATTAATTGCGAAATATTCAAGTTTTACACTCAATATATAAATCAATAAGCAACCTTTCACCTGCTAACAGTAACCTTCGTTATGTTACGGAACACAACATAAAATGTAGACTATAATACACTTAATAGATTTTCTGCAAATCTTTCGCTTTTAAAGGTGTAAAATAAAGAAAATAATTAAAAGTTACAACTTTAACTTTACTTCTCCATATTCCAGCAACTCAAACCAAAACTCAGAATACACTAACCTTATTCTTTTATTCTGTATTCTATGTATTCTATACATAGGCCCATTATATCTCTGTATTCTATGCATCTGACAGGAAGAGCAAGTACATAGGCCTTTACTTCAGTAAAATGTATTCCTGTTTCTTATAGAATATTTTAGTATATTTGTATTTTTTTGGTAGGCAAGTGCATGTACAATTGCATCCAAACAAAAAACATTCCTCAAGGTGCTTCTTAAATTAAGATCAACAAGAACCATGTGAAAGTACATTCTTGAAATGTTTGATTAGAAACTGCATCTCAAACTTTTATACCCAAGGCGTTAGAGCTTCTTCACCCTCTGCTGGGAGGTAAGGCTGCATGTTCATGTTGTGCAACCCAGTCCCCTTCTAAGTCGTTTTGAACATATAGAATGTTACAATGCTTGCCTATCAGTAAATAAAGGTCTTGAGTTAAAATTTACATGTTGAACATGTGTTTTTGTTATTGAGGGAATGGATGTAAATGTCTACTAGACAGACAACAGACAACCAAATGAAATGTGTTTCCTTTTAGTATCACAAAAAGGTTTTAACACAACGGCCAATGGAAGGAGACGGAGGTGTGTAGTAGGAATAAGTTAAACCATCACTAATGGTACATAAAGGAGCATGAGATGTTGAGAAACATTAACAATTAATTATTTACATTCAAAATTAAAAGCATAACTTTTTATTCAATCAAAGTAGACTTTGCAATTTAAAATATTGCATTCAGAGGTGTTTCTACCAAAACACTTGTGCATTTATTTTTTTATATTGTCGGAATATAGAAATCTATTGCTGTGTTTGTATATTATATTAACAAGGCTGCTATGTATCTTGACCACTTATGGGAAAATGGTGCGAAATGTTCTTGATACCTCCATGAACCTCATCCCAAGTCCTGATCATACATAGAACGCTGAATGGCCGTAACACACACAGCTAATGAATTCCATTTGTTCACAACATAGACGAGAGTCAAAGGCACCACAAACTGAGTTTAAAACATGGAATCGATTTCATGATTCTCAAATGACCACAAGACAATGAAATATTAGTGTATTGTTTTCTCAGCAGGTTTAATCTCATACGTATTTCATGTCCAGCTCCAACACGTCGAAATCCATTCAGATCTGACATTTTATATTTAATTAGCAAAGTTACTGTATAAAACAGTGCTTCCATTAACCAGATATTATCAATGTTTTTTAGCCACCGCAGCTAATCTTTCCAACAGTAGATAAGTCCTACCTTATTACCATGCGTTGAACTCAAAACAGAACCAACTGATCTCAACAAAGAATATCCATATCTTGGCCTTTTCCCATCATTAGCCTAAAGCTGAAAGATGATTACAATCATGTTAATACGCTTACTTTCACACTATGCTTGATAGCAGTATTAACCATTTCTTTGTCACCAACAGATTTGCTGTTGATTGAAAACCTTCATGAGATGAATTGGGACTTTCGGTCAGGAAAATGTCATGTTGGGGTTAGACTGTAGGGTAAGACCAAAAACATTCATCCACCTGCGCCCATGAAGGCATACATGAGTTAAACAATGATTTCACTCAAATTGTCTCACACCTTTGGCATAAATTCAGCACAAATATCAAGCATGTGTTTACTAATGCTCCCACATGGCAATTAGAAGTAAAATATATTGATGTGGTCGAAGATTTGTGAACTGACAAATTGTAACCCTGCATTGTTGGTCCCAGATCTGCTTTTGCCTGTGGTGAACTCATCCTGTCAACAGACTGACGACACACTTGTTTTTTTGTGGCACTGTTCTTTCGTGAGCAGGTGGAGGATGGTGGGGTGTGGTCAATCGTGAATGATGAAATGATGGATGAAGAATTGATCTAAATAATTCCGGACAATATATAAAAGAGACGTTCTCCTCTTCAGTCCTCAGAAGTTGAATCCTTCTATCACCCAAACTCCAAACTATCATTTTGATAAACTTGTTTGGTTGCCTTTTCTGTATTAGTTGGATTATTACAGAACAATTTGTCTTTTTTCAATGTACTGGTATTCCCGCATTATGGGTTTCTTTAGCGTTTGTTCCTCTGAACATGATGAAAGAGGAGGTTAATAACCACTCTCTGAATTTCTGCTTTATACAATTACTTGAAAAGTAAGAACCCTTCCAGATATCCTGATCATGGACATTATGTCCCTGTGTGTGCTTGTCTATTTGAGTGTCTAAACGGTATATTTGTATAGTGTCCCTTTGCTTTCAGATGGGAACTCCCAACATTCTGAATTCAGATAGGGCCATGCCGAACGACTTCCAACTACAGCAGAACTCTTCTACCACCAACGGGAACAGAGAGAATAAGGCGGGAGTTAATGTTGTCGTTTCTTTCATCCCATGCGTCATCTTCCTCTACATAAACTGTGTGATGCTGTACACACTGAGAAGCAAGCCTGTGTTCCGCGAGACCTCCCGTTACCTCCTGCTCAACAACCTCCTATTGGCTGAAACCTTACAGATGATATTGGCTCAGATGATGTTTCTACTCGCTGTAGGCCTCGTGTTCATGACACGCTTAGTGTGCCTTCTAGTTGTTATACCGACCATAATTACCACCGTCACATCGCCGTTCAGCCTGGCTGTGATGTCGTTGGAGAGATATGTGGCCGTGTGTTTCCCTCTGAGGTACGCCTGCATCGTCACTGTCCCCACCACATATGGGGCCATAGCCGTGGTGTGGGTCATCAGCTACGCCAACATGTTGATCAGAGTTATCATGTTAACGACTCTTGATTCCAGACCCTTTGGTCAGTTAATGGGCATTATCTGCACTAAGAGCACCCTATTCCAGTTGAAAATATTCTCTGAGTTTGAGAGTGGTTTTGTCTGTGCTGAGTTTGTGTCGGTGGGGCTGATAATTATCCTTTCCTACGTGGGAGTGATGGTGGCGGCCAAGGCCGCCTCCACTGACAGAGTGTCAGCCAATAAGGCTTCAAAGACAGTCCTGTTGCACATGATTCAGCTGAGCCTGAGTCTGTCATCTACCTTGGTAAACACGATACTGACAGGCCTCCATGGGAAAGTAGATGTGATCACTTTCAGGCATCTTCGGTTTTCTCTGTTCGTTTGCCTCATCAACCTCCCCAGGTGTCTTAGTTGTCTGATTTACGGCTTGAGGGATCAAATTATCAGACCGATTTTAATACGACACCTCAGATTAGGAATTAATTGCAAAATATTCAAGTTTTTCACTCAAT
Organism: Gadus macrocephalus; assembly: GCF_031168955.1. Classification (NCBI taxonomy): domain Eukaryota; kingdom Metazoa; phylum Chordata; class Actinopteri; order Gadiformes; family Gadidae; genus Gadus; species Gadus macrocephalus. Next base: position 23,663,644 of record NC_082388.1, read on the forward strand.
ATATAAATCAATAAGCGACCTTTCACCTGCTAACAGTAACCTTCGTTATGTTACGGAACACAACATAAAATGTAGACTATAATACACTTAATACATTTTCTGCAAATTTTTCGCTTTTAAAGGTGTAAAATAAAGAAAATAATTTAAAGTTACTGCTTTAACTTCACTTCTCCATATTCCAGCAACTCAAACCAAAACTCAGAATACACTAACCTTATTCTTGTATGAATGCATCTGACAGGAAGCAAGTACATAGGCCTTTACTTCAGTAAAATGTATTCCTGTTTCTTATAGAATATTTTAGTATATTTGTATTTTTTTGGTAGTCAAGTGCATATACAATTGCATCCAAACAAAATACATTCCTTAAGGTGCTTCTTAAATTAAGATCAACAAGAACCATGTGAAAGTACATTCTTGAAATGTTTGATTAGAAACTGCATCTCAAACTTTTATACCCAAGGCGTTAGAGCTTCTTCACCCTCTGCTGGGAGGTAAGGCTGCATGTTCATGTTGTGCAACCCAGTCCCCTTCTAAGTCGTTTTGAACATATAGAATGTTACAATGCTTGCCTATCAGTAAATAAAGGTCTTGAGTTAATATTTACTTGTTGAACATGTGTTTTTGTTATTGAGGGAATGGATGTAAATGTCTACTAGACAGACAACAGACAACCAAATGAAATGTGTTTCCTTTTAGTATCACAAAAAGGTTTTAATGGAAGGAGATGGAGGTGTGTAGTAGGAATAAGTTAAACCATCACTAATGGTATATAAAGGAGCATGAGATGTTGAGAAACATTAACAATTAATTATTTACATTCAAAATTAAAAGCATAACTTTTTATTCAATCAAAGTAGACTTTGCAATTTAAAATATTGCATTCAGAGGTGTTTCTACCAAAACACTTGTGCATTTATTTTTTTATATTGTCGGAATATAGAAATCTATTGCTGTGTTTGTATATTATATTAACAAGGCTGCTATGTATCTTGACCACTTATGGGAAAATGGTGCGAAATGTTGTTGATACCTCCATGAACCTCATCCCAAGTCCTGATCATACATAGAACGCTGAATGGCCGTAACACACACAGCTAATGAATTCCATTTGTTCACAACATAGACGAGAGTCAAAGGCACCACAAACTGAGTCAAAAACATGGAATCGATTTCATGATTCTCAAATGACCACAAGACAATGAAATATTAGTGTATTGTTTTCTCAGCAGGTTTAATCTCATACGTAATTCATGTCCAGCTCCAACACGTCGAAATCCATTCAGATCTGACATTTTATATTTAATTAGCAAAGTTACTGTATAAAACAGTGCTTCCATTAACCAGATATTATCAATGTTTTTTAGCCAACGCAGCTAATCTTTCCAACAGTAGATAAGTCCTACCTTATTACCATGCGTTGAACTCAAAACAGAACCAACTGATCTCAACAAAGAAGATCCATATCTTGGCCTTTTCCCATCATTAGCCTAAAGCTGAAAGATGATTACAATCATGTTAATACGCTTACTTTCACACTATGCTTGATAGCAGTATTAACCATTTCTTTGTCACCAACAGATTTGCTGTTGATTGAAAACCTTCATGAGATGAATTGGGACTTTCTGTCAGGAAAATGTCATGTTGGGGTTTGACTGTAGGGTAAGACCAAAAACATTCATCCACATACGCACATGAAGGCATACATGAGTTCAACCATGATTTCACTCAAATTGTCTCACACCTTTGGCATAAATTCAGCACAAATATCAAGCATGTGTTGTGGCATCCCGCCACGTGGTCCTCGGCCTGGACGGGCCCGGGGTACCGTGGAGGACGGGGTGTACCACCCCCACCCACCAGCTGGCGATGGAGAGCAGCCCTTTCGGCACCCCAATCAGGGTGATTGGGGGACACCTGGCCGAAAGCACCGGAGCCATCTTAAAAGGAGGACCAGCACAGCACAGCACGGCTCGGGAGACCAGGAACAAGGACGTAGTAAGCGCTCTGGTCCACGAGCGGCTAGAGGCTCACGGAGACCCTCGAGACCGCGTCTGCATTGTCTGATTTAAGTTGTCTGCAATAAATGCCTGCCATGGCTAAAAACCCTACGCCAAGCGAGTTTTGTCAGTGGAACCCGGCTCATTTGGGTAGCGGGTTACCACAGTGTTTACTAATGCTCCCACATGGCAATTAGAAGTAAAATATATTGATGTGGTCGAAGATTTGTGAACTGACAAATTGTAACCCTGCATTGTTGGTCCCAGATCTGCTTTTGCATGTGGTGAACTCATCCTGTCAACAGACTGACGACACACTTGTTTTTTTGTGGCACTGTTCTTTCGTGAGCAGGTGGAGGATGGTGGGGTGTGGTCAATCGTGAATGATGAAATGATGGATGAAGAATTGATCTAAATAATTCCGGACAATATATAAAAGAGACGTTCTCCTCTTCAGTCCTCAGAAGTTGAATCCTTCTATCACCCAAACTCCAAGCTATCATTTTGATAAACTTGTTTGGTTGCCTTTTCTGTATTAGTTGGATTATTACAGAACAATTTGTCTTTTTTCAATGTACTGGTATTCCCGCATTATGGGTTTCTTTAGCGTTTGTTCCTCTGAACATGATGAAAGAGGAGGTTAATAACCACTATCTGAATTTCTGCTTTATACAATTACTTGAAAAGTAAGAACCCTTCCAAATATCCTGATCATGGACATGATGTCCCTGTGTGTGCTTGTCTATTTGAGTGTCTAAACGGTATATTTGTATGTATAGTGTCCCTTTGCTTTCAGATGGGAACTCCCTACATTCTGAATTCAGATAGGGCCATGCCGAACGACTTCCAACTACAGCAGAACTCTTCTACCACCAACGGGAACAGAGAGAATAAGTCGGGAGTTTATGTTGTCGTTTCTTTCATCCCATGCGTCATCTTCCTCTACATAAACTGTGTGATGCTGTACACACTGAGAAGCAAGCCTGTGTTCCGTGAGACCGCCCGTTACCTCCTGCTCTACAACCTCCTATTGGCTGAAACCTTACAGATGGCATTGGCTCAGATTATGTTTCTACTCGCTGTAGGCCTCGTGTTCATGACACGCTTAGTGTGCCTTCTAGTTGTTATACCGACCATAATTACCACCGTCACATCGCCATTCAGCCTGGCTGTGATGTCGTTGGAGAGATATGTGGCCGTGTGTTTCCCTCTGAGGTACGCCTGCATCGTCACTGTCCCCACCACATATGGGGCCATAGCCGTGGTGTGGGTCATCAGCTACGCCAACATGTTGATCAGAGTTATCATGTTAACGACTCTTGATTCCAGACCCTTTGGTCAGTTAATGGGCATTATCTGCACTAAGAGCACCCTATTCCAGTTGAAAATATTCTCTGAGTTTGAGAGTGGTTTTGTCTGTGCTGAGTTTGTGTCGGTGGGGCTGATAATTATCCTTTCCTACGTGGGAGTGATGGTGGCGGCCAAGGCCGCCTCCACTGACAGAGTGTCAGCCAATAAGGCTTCAAAGACAGTCCTGTTGCACATGATTCAGCTGAGCCTGAGTCTGTCATCTACCTTGGTAAACACGATACTGACAGGCCTCCATGGGAAAGTAGATGTGATCACTTTCAGGCATCTTCGGTTTTCTCTGTTCGTTTGCCTCATCAACCTCCCCAGGTGTCTTAGTTGTCTGATTTACGGCTTGAGGGATCAAATTATCAGACCGATTTTAATACGACACCTCAGATTAGGAATTAATTGCAAAATATTCAAGTTTTTCACTCAATATATAAATCAATAAGCGACCTTTCACCTGCTAACAGTAACCTTCGTTATGTTACGGAACACAACATAAAATGTAGACTATAATACACTTAATACATTTTCTGCAAATTTTTCGCTTTTAAAGGTGTAAAATAAAGAAAATAATTTAAAGTTACTGCTTTAACTTCACTTCTCCATATTCCAGCAACTCAAACCAAAACTCAGAATACACTAACCTTATTCTTGTATGAATGCATCTGACAGGAAGCAAGTACATAGGCCTTTACTTCAGTAAAATGTATTCCTGTTTCTTATAGAATATTTTAGTACATTTGTATTTTTTTGGTAGTCAAGTGCATATACAATTGCATCCAAACAAAATACATTCCTTAAGGTGCTTCTTAAATTAAGATCAACAAGAACCATGTGAAAGTACATTCTTGAAATGTTTGATTAGAAACTGCATCTCAAACTTTTATACCCAAGGCGTTAGAGCTTCTTCACCCTCTGCTGGGAGGTAAGGCTGCATGTTCATGTTGTGCAACCCAGTCCCCTTCTAAGTCGTTTTGAACATATAGAATGTTACAATGCTTGCCTATCAGTAAATAAAGGTCTTGAGTTAATATTTACTTGTTGAACATGTGTTTTTGTTATTGAGGGAATGGATGTAAATGTCTACTAGACAGACAACAGACAACCAAATGAAATGTGTTTCCTTTTAGTATCACAAAAAGGTTTTAATGGAAGGAGATGGAGGTGTGTAGTAGGAATAAGTTAAACCATCACTAATGGTATATAAAGGAGCATGAGATGTTGAGAAACATTAACAATTAATTATTTACATTCAAAATTAAAAGCATAACTTTTTATTCAATCAAAGTAGACTTTGCAATTTAAAATATTGCATTCAGAGGTGTTTCTACCAAAACACTTGTGCATTTATTTTTTTATATTGTCGGAATATAGAAATCTATTGCTGTGTTTGTATATTATATTAACAAGGCTGCTATGTATCTTGACCACTTATGGGAAAATGGTGCGAAATGTTGTTGATACCTCCATGAACCTCATCCCAAGTCCTGATCATACATAGAACGCTGAATGGCCGTAACACACACAGCTAATGAATTCCATTTGTTCACAACATAGACGAGAGTCAAAGGCACCACAAACTGAGTCAAAAACATGGAATCGATTTCATGATTCTCAAATGACCACAAGACAATGAAATATTAGTGTATTGTTTTCTCAGCAGGTTTAATCTCATACGTAATTCATGTCCAGCTCCAACACGTCGAAATCCATTCAGATCTGACATTTTATATTTAATTAGCAAAGTTACTGTATAAAACAGTGCTTCCATTAACCAGATATTATCAATGTTTTTTAGCCAACGCAGCTAATCTTTCCAACAGTAGATAAGTCCTACCTTATTACCATGCGTTGAACTCAAAACAGAACCAACTGATCTCAACAAAGAAGATCCATATCTTGGCCTTTTCCCATCATTAGCCTAAAGCTGAAAGATGATTACAATCATGTTAATACGCTTACTTTCACACTATGCTTGATAGCAGTATTAACCATTTCTTTGTCACCAACAGATTTGCTGTTGATTGAAAACCTTCATGAGATGAATTGGGACTTTCTGTCAGGAAAATGTCATGTTGGGGTTTGACTGTAGGGTAAGACCAAAAACATTCATCCACATACGCACATGAAGGCATACATGAGTTCAACCATGATTTCACTCAAATTGTCTCACACCTTTGGCATAAATTCAGCACAAATATCAAGCATGTGTTGTGGCATCCCGCCACGTGGTCCTCGGCCTGGACGGGCCCGGGGTACCGTGGAGGACGGGGTGTACCACCCCCACCCACCAGCTGGCGATGGAGAGCAGCCCTTTCGGCACCCCAATCAGGGTGATTGGGGGACACCTGGCCGAAAGCACCGGAGCCATCTTAAAAGGAGGACCAGCACAGCACAGCACGGCTCGGGAGACCAGGAACAAGGACGTAGTAAGCGCTCTGGTCCACGAGCGGCTAGAGGCTCACGGAGACCCTCGAGACCGCGTCTGCATTGTCTGATTTAAGTTGTCTGCAATAAATGCCTGCCATGGCTAAAAACCCTACGCCAAGCGAGTTTTGTCAGTGGAACCCGGCTCATTTGGGTAGCGGGTTACCACAGTGTTTACTAATGCTCCCACATGGCAATTAGAAGTAAAATATATTGATGTGGTCGAAGATTTGTGAACTGACAAATTGTAACCCTGCATTGTTGGTCCCAGATCTGCTTTTGCATGTGGTGAACTCATCCTGTCAACAGACTGACGACACACTTGTTTTTTTGTGGCACTGTTCTTTCGTGAGCAGGTGGAGGATGGTGGGGTGTGGTCAATCGTGAATGATGAAATGATGGATGAAGAATTGATCTAAATAATTCCGGACAATATATAAAAGAGACGTTCTCCTCTTCAGTCCTCAGAAGTTGAATCCTTCTATCACCCAAACTCCAAGCTATCATTTTGATAAACTTGTTTGGTTGCCTTTTCTGTATTAGTTGGATTATTACAGAACAATTTGTCTTTTTTCAATGTACTGGTATTCCCGCATTATGGGTTTCTTTAGCGTTTGTTCCTCTGAACATGATGAAAGAGGAGGTTAATAACCACTCTCTGAATTTCTGCTTTATACAATTACTTGAAAAGTAAGAACCCTTCCAAATATCCTGATCATGGACATTATGTCTCTGTGTGTGCTTGTCTATTTGAGTGTCTAAACTGTATATTTGTATACATAGTGTCCCTTTGCTTTCAGATGGGACCTCCCTACATTCTGAATTCAGATAGGGCCATGCCGAACGACTTCCAACTACAGCAGAATTCTTCTACCACCAACGGGAACAGAGAGAATAAGGCGGGAGTTTATGTTGTCGTTTCTTTCATCCCATGCGTCATCTTCCTCTACATAAACTGTGTGATGCTGTACACACTGAGAAGCAAGCCTGTGTTCCGTGAGACCTCCCGTTACCTCCTCCTCTACAACCTCCTATTGGCTGAAACCTTACAGATGATATTGGCTCAGATGATGTTTCTACTCGCTGTAGGCCTCGTGTTCATGACACGCTTAGTGTGCCTTCTAGTCCTTATACCGGCCATAATTACCACTGTCACATCGCCGTTCAGCCTGGCCGTGATGTCGTTGGAGAGATATGTGGCCGTGTGTTTCCCTCTGAGGTACGCCTGCATCGTCACGGTCCCCACCACATATGGGGCCATAGCCGTGGTGTGGGCCATCAGCTACGCCAACATGTTGATCAGAGTTATCATGTTAACGACTCTTGATTCCAGACCCTTTGGTCAGTTCATGGGCATTATCTGCGCTAAGAGCACCCTATTCCAGTTGAAAATATTCTCTGAGTTTGAGAGTGGTTTTGTCTGTGCTGAGTTTGTGTCGGTGGGCCTGATAATTATCCTTTCCTACGTGGGAGTGATGGTGGCGGCCAAGGCCGCCTCCACTGACAGATTGTCAGCCAATAAGGCTTCAAAGACAGTCCTGTTGCACATGATTCAGCTGGGCCTGAGTCTGTCATCTACCTTGGTAAACACGATACTGACAGGCCTACATGGGAAAGTAGATGCGATCACTTTCAGGCATCTTCGGTTTTCTCTGTTCGTTTGCCTCATCATCCTCCCCAGGTGTCTTAGTTGTCTGATTTACGGCTTGAGGGATCAAATTATCAGACCGATTTTAATACGACACCTCAGATTAGGAATTAATTGCGAAATATTCAAGTTTTACACTCAATATATAAATCAATAAGCAACCTTTCACCTGCTAACAGTAACCTTCGTTATGTTATGGAACACAACATAAAATGTAGACTATAATACACTTAATTCATTTTCTGCAAATTTTTCGCTTTTAAAGGTGTAAAATAAAGAAAATAATTTAAAGTTACTGCTTTAACTTCACTTCTCCATATTCCAGCAACTCAAACCAAAACTCAGAATACACTAAACTTATTCTTGTATTCTGTATTCTATGTATTCTATACATAGGCCTTTATAGGCCCATTATATCTCTGTATTCTATGCATCTGACAGGAAGAGCAAGTACATAGGCCTTTACTTCAGTAAAATGTGTTCCTGTTTCTTATAGAATATTTTAGTATATTTGTATTTTTTTGTTAGTCAAGTGCATACAATTGCATCCAAACAAAATACATTCCTTAAGGTGCTTCTTAAATTAAGATCAACAAGAACCATGTGAAAGTACATTCTTGAAATGTTTGATTAGAAACTGCATCTCAAACTTTTATACCCAAGGCGTTAGAGCTTCTTCACCCTCTGCTGGGAGGTAAGGCTGCATGTTCATGTTGTGTAACCCAGTCCCCTTCTAAGTCGTTTTGAACATATAGAATGTTACAATGATTGCCTATCAGTGAATAAAGGTCTTGAGTTAATATTTACATGTTTAACATGTGTTTTTGTTATTGAGGGAATGGATGTAAATGTCTACTAGACAGACAACAGACAACCAAATTAAATGTGTTTCCTTTAAGTATCACAAAAAGGTTTTAACACAACTGCCAATGGAAGGAGATGGAGGTGTGTAGTAGGAACAAGTTAACCACTAATGGTATCTAAAGGAGCATGAGATGTTTAGAAATATTTACATTTAATTAATTACATTCAAAATGAAATGCCAAACTTTTTATACAATCAAAGCGGGCTTTGCAATTTAAAATATTGCCTTTAAAGGATTTCATTGTACCAAAACACTTATAGTTATTTTTTTATGTTGTCGGAATATAGAAATCTATTGTTGTGTTTGTTCACTATATTACTAAGGCTGCTATGTATCTTTACTACTTCTGGGAAAAATTGCCCTAAATGTCCCTGATACCACCATGAACCTCATCCAAAGTCCTGATCATACATAGAACGCTGAATGTGTCACGGTTAGCGGGTGGCAGGCAGGCAGGTAGGACCCAATCGCAGACATTTCAGGTAAAAGGATAATTTATTAACTCAAAAGGCAAGGAACACGGGTGATGCAGGGAACACAGGTAGGACACAATCAGCACAAACTAAAATGATCAGACAAGGAGCAAAGGAAAGACAAGGGCTTAAATACCAAACACACACAGAACACGCAACGAGTAACAGCTGAAACACATTAGGGGAGGGAGCAGTAATCACACAGGAGGGAAACCTGACATGGGGAGAAACAAGACTGATACCAAAGTAAAACATGTAACACACCAAAACAAGACAAGGAAACCGACAGACCATGACAGAATGGCCATAACACACACAGCTAATGAATTCCATTTGTTCACAATCACAACATAGGCGAGAGTCAATGGCACCACAAACTGAGTTCAAAATATGGGATCGATGTCATGAATCTCAAATTGAGACAAGACATGAAATAGTACTTTAATGTCAAAAGTTGTATCTAGTATTTTTTCATTTCCAGCTCCGTCACATCAAAATAAATTCAGATTGGAACTTTTCAAATGTATTAGCGTACACAGTATGAAGCAATGCTTCCATTAAGCAGAAATTATGAATGCATTAAGTCACCACAGCTCATCTTTCAAACAGTAGATAGGTTCTTCTTTATTACCATGCGTCAAACTCCAAATAGAACCAACTGAACAGGACAAAAAAAGGCGCAAATATTTGCCTTTTCCCATCATATGCCTATGGTGGAAAGTTTATTAATTGATTACAATAATGTTATTATGCTTGCTCTCAGACCATGCTTGATAGCAGAATTATGTTTTTCTTTGTCACAAACAGATTAGCCTTTGGTGCAGAACCTTTAAAGATACATGGTTACTTATTCAAAGGAACATTTTATTTGTGTTGGGATTAGACTAAAAACATTTATCCAGATACAAACATGACGAAAAAAAATTAAAAATCGTCCCAGTAGTAAATGCATAGCAAATACCAAGCACGTTTATACAAAAACTACCACATGGCAATTAAAAAGTGAATGATATTGATTTTATCAAAGATTTGTGAACGGACAACTTTAACCACTGCATTTTGAGTCACCTGCTATCCTGTCAAGAGACCGATGAATTTTATTTTTTGTTGCACTGTTATTTCATAAGCAGGGACATTCTGGTGGGTGGGGCTCCAGTCCTTAATGATGTATGAATTGATGTATGAAGAGGTGTTCTAAGTATTTCAGTACAATTTATAAAAGAGCTTCACTCAGGAGTCCTCAGGAGTTTAACCAGAAGTTCACTCAAACTCTGAGATTGTTTTGTTGTAGCCTTTTTTGTATTCTGGTAATTCTGCATTATGGGTTTGTTTAGTTGACTTTCCTCCGAACATGATGCAAGGTGAATAAGTGCTTTTCACGATTACATAAAAAAAAAAGAATAATTTCAAATACATTGATCAAGGATGTTATGTCCCTGTGTGTTTGTCCAAACGTAATCTTTGTATATAATGTCATTCTGCTTTCAGATACATTCTGACTTGAGAGAAGGCCATGCAGAACCAATTCCAACTGCCACAGAACTCTTCTCCCTCTGAAGGGAACGGAGAGTACCTGGAGGGATATCGGGTTGTCTTCTCTATCGTCCCATGCGTCATCTTCCTCTACATAAACTGTGTGATGCTGTACACACTGAGAAGCAAGCCTGTGTTCCGTGAGACCTCCCGTTACCTCCTGCTCTACAACCTCCTATTGGCTGAAACCTTACAGATGATATTGGCTCAGATGATGTCTCTACTAAACGTTGGCATGGTGTTCATGACACGCTTAATGTGCCTACTAGTCCTTATACCGGCCATAATTACCACTATCACATCGCCGTTCAGCCTGGCCGTGATGTCGTTGGAGAGATATGTGGCCGTGTGTTTCCCTCTGAGGTACGCCAGCATCGTCACTGTCCCCACCACATATGGGGCCATAGCCGTGGTGTGGGCCATCAGCTACGCCAACATGTTGATCAGAGTTATCATGTTAATGACTCTTGATTCCAGACCCTTTGGTCAGTTCATGGGCGTTCCCTGCGGTAAAAACCCCATATTCCAGTTGAAAATATTCTCTGAGTTTGAGAGTGGTTTTGTCTGTGCTGAGTTTGTGTCGGTGGGCCTGATAATTATCTTTTCCTACGTGGGAGTGATGGTGGCGGCCAAGGCCGCCTCCACTGACAAATTGTCAGCCAATAAGGCTTCCAAGACAGTCCTGTTGCACATGATTCAGCTGGGCCTGAGTCTGTCGTCTTCCTTGGTAAGCACGATACTGACAGGCCTCCATGGGAAAGTAGATGTGATCACTTTCAGGCATCTTCGGTTTTCTCTGTTCGTTTGCTTCATCATCCTCCCCAGGTGTCTTAGTTGTCTGATTTACGGCTTGAGGGATCAAATTATCAGGCCGATCTTAATACGACACCTCAGACAAGGAATTAAAATGCTAAATATCCAAGTTATCCACTCAAGATATTAATCAATAAGCTAACAATGAACTTAATTATGCTACGGAACACAACATAAAATGTAAACTATGATACACTTAATAAATTCTCTGCACATTTTTTCGGTTTTAAGGTGTTAAATAAAGAAAGTAATTAAAAGTAATTACTTTTGCATCACTTCTCCATATTCCAGCAACTCAAACCAAAACTCAGAATACATTAACCTTATTCTTGTATGAATGCATCTGACAGGAAGCAAGTACATAGGCCTTTACTTCAGTAAAAAGTATTCCTGTTTCTTATAGAATATTTTAGTATATTTGTATTTTTTTGGTAGTCAAGTGCATATACAATTGCATCCAAACAAAATAAATTCCTTAAGGTGCTTCTTAAATTAAGATCATCAAGAACCATGTGAAAGTACATTCTTGAAATGTTTGATTAGAAACTGCATCTCAAACTTTTATACCCAAGGCGTTAGAGCTTCTTCACACTCTGCTGGGAGGTAAGGCTGCATGTTCATGTTGTGTAACCCAGTCCCCTTCTAAGTCGTTTTGAACATATAGAATGTTACAATGCTTGCCTATCAGTAAATAAAGGTCTTGAGTTAATATTTACATGTTGAACATGTGTTTTTGTTATTGAGGGAATGGATGTAAATGTCTACTAGACAGACAACAGACAACCAAATGAAATGTGTTTCCTTTTAGTATCACAAAAAGGTTTTAATGGAAGGAGATGGAGGTGTGTAGTAGGAATAAGTTAAACCATCACTAATGGTACATAAAGGAGCATGAGATGTTGAGAAACATTAACAATTAATTATTTACATTCAAAATTAAAAGCATAACTTTTTATTCAATCAAAGTAGACTTTGCAATTTAAAATATTGCATTCAGAGGTGTTTCTACCAAAACACTTGTACATTTATTTTTTTATATTGTCGGAATATAGAAATCTATTGCTGTGTTTGTATATTATATTAACAAGGCTGCTATGTATCTTGACCACTTATGGGAAAATGGTGCGAAATGTTGTTGATACCTCCATGAACCTCATCCCAAGTCCTGATCATACATAGAACGCTGAATGGCCGTAACACACACAGCTAATGAATTCCATTTGTTCACAACATAGACGAGAGTCAAAGGCACCACAAACTGAGTTTAAAATATGGAATCGATTTCATGATTCTCAAATGAACACAAGACAATGATATATTAGTGTATTGTTTTCTCAGCAGGTTTAATCTCATACGTAATTCATGTCCAGCTCCAACACGTCGAAATCCATTCAGATCTGACATTTTATATTTAATTAGCAAAGTTACTGTATAAAACAGTGCTTCCATTAACCAGATATTATCAATGTTTTTTAAGCAACCGCAGCTAATCTTTCCAACAGTAGATAAGTCCTACCTTATTACCATGCGTTGAACTCAAAACAGAACCAACTGATCTCAACAAAGAAGATCCATATCTTGGCCTTTTCCCATCATTAGCCTAAAGCTGAAAGATGATTACAATCATGTTAATACGCTTACTTTCACACTATGCTTGATAGCAGTATTAACCATTTCTTTGTCACCAACAGATTTGCTGTTGATTGAAAACCTTCATGAGATGAATTGGGACTTTCTGTCAGGAAAATGTTATGTTGGGGTTAGACTGTAGGGTAAGACCAAAAACATTCATCCACCTACGCCCATGAAGGCATACATGAGTTAAACAATGATTTCACTCAAATTGTCTCACACCTTTGGCATAAATTCAGCACAAATATCAAGCATGTGTTTACTAATGCTCCCACATGGCAATTAGAAGTAAAATATATTGATGTGGTCGAAGATTTGTGAACTGACAAATTGTAACCCTGCATTGTTGGTCCCAGATCTGCTTTTGCATGTGGTGAACTCATCCTGTCAACAGACTGACGACACACTTGTTTTTTTGTGGCACTGTTCTTTCGTGAGCAGGTGGAGGATGGTGGGGTGTGGTCAATCGTGAATGATGAAATGATGGATGAAGAATTGATCTAAATAATTCCGGACAATATATAAAAGAGACGTTCTCCTCTTCAGTCCTCAGAAGTTGAATCCTTCTATCACCCAAACTCCAAACTATCATTTTGATAAACTTGTTTGGTTGCCTTTTCTGTATTAGTTGGATTATTACAGAACAATTTGTCTTTTTTCAATGTACTGGTATTCCCGCATTATGGGTTTCTTTAGCGTTTGTTCCTCTGAACATGATGAAAGAGGAGGTTAATAACCACTCTCTGAATTTCTGCTTTATACAATTACTTGAAAAGTAAGAACCCTTCCAAATATCCTGATCATGGACATTATGTCCCTGTGTGTGCTTGTCTTTTTGAGTGTCTAAACGGTATATTTGTATACATAGTGTCCCTTTGCTTTCAGATGGGACCTCCCTACATTCTGAATTCAGATAGGGCCATGCCGAACGACTTCCAACTACAGCAGAATTCTTCTACCACCAACGGGAACAGAGAGAATAAGTCGGGAGTTTATGTTGTCGTTTCTTTCATCCCATGCGTCATCTTCCTCTACATAAACTGTGTGATGCTGTACACACTGAGAAGCAAGCCTGTGTTCCGTGAGACCTCCCGTTACCTCCTGCTCTACAACCTCCTATTGGCTGAAACCTTACAGATGATATTGGCTCAGATTATGTTTCTACTCGCTGTAGGCCTCGTGTTCATGACACGCTTAGTGTGCCTTCTAGTCCTTATACCGGCCATAATTACCACTGTCACATCGCCGTTCAGCCTGGCCGTGATGTCGTTGGAGAGATATGTGGCCGTGTGTTTCCCTCTGAGGTACGCCTGCATCGTCACGGTCCCCACCACATATGGGGCCATAGCCGTGGTGTGGGCCATCAGCTACGCCAACATGTTGATCAGAGTTATCATGTTAACGACTCTTGATTCCAGACCCTTTGGTCAGTTCATGGGCATTATCTGCGCTAAGAGCACCCTATTCCAGTTGAAAATATTCTCTGAGTTTGAGAGTGGTTTTGTCTGTGCTGAGTTTGTGTCGGTGGGCCTGATAATTATCCTTTCCTACGTGGGAGTGATGGTGGCGGCCAAGGCCGCCTCCACTGACAGATTGTCAGCCAATAAGGCTTCAAAGACAGTCCTGTTGCACATGATTCAGCTGGGCCTGAGTCTGTCATCTACCTTGGTAAACACGATACTGACAGGCCTACATGGGAAAGTAGATGCGATCACTTTCAGGCATCTTCGGTTTTCTCTGTTCGTTTGCCTCATCATCCTCCCCAGGTGTCTTAGTTGTCTGATTTACGGCTTGAGGGATCAAATTATCAGACCGATTTTAATACGACACCTCAGATTAGGAATTAATTGCGAAATATTCAAGTTTTACACTCAATATATAAATCAATAAGCAACCTTTCACCTGCTAACAGTAACCTTCGTTATGTTATGGAACACAACATAAAATGTAGACTATAATACACTTAATTCATTTTCTGCAAATTTTTCGCTTTTAAAGGTGTAAAATAAAGAAAATAATTTAAAGTTACTGCTTTAACTTCACTTCTCCATATTCCAGCAACTCAAACCAAAACTCAGAATACACTAAACTTATTCTTGTATTCTGTATTCTATGTATTCTATACATAGGCCTTTATAGGCCCATTATATCTCTGTATTCTATGCATCTGACAGGAAGAGCAAGTACATAGGCCTTTACTTCAGTAAAATGTGTTCCTGTTTCTTATAGAATATTTTAGTATATTTGTATTTTTTTGTTAGTCAAGTGCATACAATTGCATCCAAACAAAATACATTCCTTAAGGTGCTTCTTAAATTAAGATCAACAAGAACCATGTGAAAGTACATTCTTGAAATGTTTGATTAGAAACTGCATCTCAAACTTTTATACCCAAGGCGTTAGAGCTTCTTCACCCTCTGCTGGGAGGTAAGGCTGCATGTTCATGTTGTGTAACCCAGTCCCCTCCTAAGTCATTTTGAACATATAGAATGTTACAATGATTGCCTATCAGTGAATAAAGGTCTTGAGTTAATATTTACATGTTTAACATGTGTTTTTGTTATTGAGGGAATGGATGTAAATGTCTACTAGACAGACAACAGACAACCAAATTAAATGTGTTTCCTTTAAGTATCACAAAAAGGTTTTAACACAACTGCCAATGGAAGGAGATGGAGGTGTGTAGTAGGAACAAGTTAACCACTAATGGTATCTAAAGGAGCATGAGATGTTTAGAAATATTTACATTTAATTAATTACATTCAAAATGAAATGCCAAACTTTTTATACAATCAAAGCGGGCTTTGCAATTTAAAATATTGCCTTTAAAGGATTTCATTGTACCAAAACACTTATAGTTATTTTTTTATGTTGTCGGAATATAGAAATCTATTGTTGTGTTTGTTCACTATATTACTAAGGCTGCTATGTATCTTTACTACTTCTGGGAAAAATTGCCCTAAATGTCCCTGATACCACCATGAACCTCATCCAAAGTCCTGATCATACATAGAACGCTGAATGTGTCACGGTTAGCGGGTGGCAGGCAGGCAGGTAGGACCCAATCGCAGACATTTCAGGTAAAAGGATAATTTATTAACTCAAAAGGCAAGGAACACGGGTGATGCAGGGAACACAGGTAGGACACAATCAGCACAAACTAAAATGATCAGACAAGGAGCAAAGGAAAGACAAGGGCTTAAATACCAAACACACACAGAACACGCAACGAGTAACAGCTGAAACACATTAGGGGAGGGAGCAGTAATCACACAGGAGGGAAACCTGACATGGGGAGAAACAAGACTGATACCAAAGTAAAACATGTAACACACCAAAACAAGACAAGGAAACCGACAGACCATGACAGAATGGCCATAACACACACAGCTAATGAATTCCATTTGTTCACAATCACAACATAGGCGAGAGTCAATGGCACCACAAACTGAGTTCAAAATATGGGATCGATGTCATGAATCTCAAATTGAGACAAGACATGAAATAGTACTTTAATGTCAAAAGTTGTATCTAGTATTTTTTCATTTCCAGCTCCGTCACATCAAAATAAATTCAGATTGGAACTTTTCAAATGTATTAGCGTACACAGTATGAAGCAATGCTTCCATTAAGCAGAAATTATGAATGCATTAAGTCACCACAGCTCATCTTTCAAACAGTAGATAGGTTCTTCTTTATTACCATGCGTCAAACTCCAAATAGAACCAACTGAACAGGACAAAAAAAGGCGCAAATATTTGCCTTTTCCCATCATATGCCTATGGTGGAAAGTTTATTAATTGATTACAATAATGTTATTATGCTTGCTCTCAGACCATGCTTGATAGCAGAATTATGTTTTTCTTTGTCACAAACAGATTAGCCTTTGGTGCAGAACCTTTAAAGATACATGGTTACTTATTCAAAGGAACATTTTATTTGTGTTGGGATTAGACTAAAAACATTTATCCAGATACAAACATGACGAAAAAAAATTAAAAATCGTCCCAGTAGTAAATGCATAGCAAATACCAAGCACGTTTATACAAAAACTACCACATGGCAATTAAAAAGTGAATGATATTGATTTTATCAAAGATTTGTGAACGGACAACTTTAACCACTGCATTTTGAGTCACCTGCTATCCTGTCAAGAGACCGATGAATTTTATTTTTTGTTGCACTGTTATTTCATAAGCAGGGACATTCTGGTGGGTGGGGCTCCAGTCCTTAATGATGTATGAATTGATGTATGAAGAGGTGTTCTAAGTATTTCAGTACAATTTATAAAAGAGCTTCACTCAGGAGTCCTCAGGAGTTTAACCAGAAGTTCACTCAAACTCGTAGATTGTTTTGTTGTAGCCTTTTTTGTATTCTGGTAATTCTGCATTATGGGTTTGTTTAGTTGACTTTCCTCCGAACATGATGCAAGGTGAATAAGTGCTTTTCACGATTACATAAAAAAAAAAGAATAATTTCAAATACATTGATCAAGGATGTTATGTCCCTGTGTGTTTGTCCAAACGTAATCTTTGTATATAATGTCATTCTGCTTTCAGATACATTCTGACTTGAGAGAAGGCCATGCAGAACCAATTCCAACTGCCACAGAACTCTTCTCCCTCTGAAGGGAACGGAGAGTACCTGGAGGGATATCGGGTTGTCTTCTCTATCGTCCCATGCGTCATCTTCCTCTACATAAACTGTGTGATGCTGTACACACTGAGAAGCAAGCCTGTGTTCCGTGAGACCTCCCGTTACCTCCTGCTCTACAACCTCCTATTGGCTGAAACCTTACAGATGATATTGGCTCAGATGATGTCTCTACTAAACGTTGGCATGGTGTTCATGACACGCTTAATGTGCCTACTAGTCCTTATACCGGCCATAATTACCACTATCACATCGCCGTTCAGCCTGGCCGTGATGTCGTTGGAGAGATATGTGGCCGTGTGTTTCCCTCTGAGGTACGCCAGCATCGTCACTGTCCCCACCACATATGGGGCCATAGCCGTGGTGTGGGCCATCAGCTACGCCAACATGTTGATCAGAGTTATCATGTTAATGACTCTTGATTCCAGACCCTTTGGTCAGTTCATGGGCGTTCCCTGCGGTAAAAACCCCATATTCCAGTTGAAAATATTCTCTGAGTTTGAGAGTGGTTTTGTCTGTGCTGAGTGTCGGTGGGCCTGATAATTATCTTTTCCTACGTGGGAGTGATGGTGGCGGCCGCCTCCATTGACAAAGTGTCAGCCAATAAGGCTTCCAAGACAGTCCTGTTGCACATGATTCAGCTGAGCCTGAGTCTGTCATCTACCTTGGTGAACACGATAATGAAAGGCCTCAGTGGGAAACTAGATATGATCACTTTCAAGATCATTTGGTTTGTTATGTTCGTTCTCCTCATTACCCTCCCCAGGTGTCTTAGTTGTCTGATTTATGGCTTTAGGGATCAAATGATCAGACCGATCTTGATACAACACCTCTTATTAGGAATGAAATGGCCCAATAAGCTAGTTTCACACTTGTCATAACATTTTCAGGATTGTTTCTGGAAGTTAACTGATTTTAAACAATATAGGGTAAAATGATTGAGAAACCGTAAGTCAAAAAGCCGCATAAAATAAAGGTGTAAATTAGAGCTGTCAGTTAAACGCGTTATTAACGGCGTTAACGCAAACCAAATTTAATATTTTAATCGCTTGACAGCTCTAGTGTAAATGCAATATCCTAACTGAACGCAGAATATGAGACAATAGGTTGTTGTTTACAATGTCTTCAATGCCTACCCACTACCAAAATCCACGTAATTCTGTCAAGCAAAAAGTGTACCCACAAACATAAACAACTGCATTTCAACTATAATACTAATTAGATGTATTATTGTATTAATTGTCTGCCTATTTCATTTAATTCTCTATGATTTCATAACAATAAAATGCCATTTAAAGCTTTGTTTATGGTAAGAATTACCAAGCCTTTTGACTGTAGGGCAATACATGTAATGTTAGAGACAGTATGCATTAGGCACCAGCCGATGGGTCCCCCCTCTTAATGCATGTAATCAATATTTAATTTAAATAAACCAATCAGCCACTAAATAAAACATTGGATACGATTTTTTGCACACCAAAGGACATAATTCATACTGCTTATTTAAATCAAAGTAAGGATTGTCTCATAGTGTATCAACAAATGTTGCTCATTTTTTTTTTTTTTTTTTTTTTGCCTTTGTTGATTATTGGCTGCTGCTAGGGCCAAAGTATCGAACGCTTTAAATACATGTTAGATAGGCTGGTTAACTGGGCTGCAGGCTTTACTTTTACTCTTCAACTCAATTTTTAACTGCCTACCACAACCACAGTATCCATTGTTTCTTCATATTGATGACATTAGCATTAATAGCTGACCATTTTTGGACTATAATTAAGACTATCCAGACCGTCATCAAAATTAACACAACCACAACGTGCTTTTGTGTTGTAAAGTATCTTTGCAGTGAGTTTGAAATGAATGTGTCAATAGAGGGAAATAGAGGGAATGAGACAGAACCCATGCGCCCTCCAGTGGTGCAATACAGAATCACAATCAGAGCACAAATTTCCTACAGTAAAATTAACGCCTCGTTTCCACATACGTACATTCTCGTATGCGATCCAACCGTCTCCGACCGAAAGTCCATCCATTCCTATGTGATTCTCCGTAATGTCCGTTTTTCCTCCGAGACTCCTCCCCTCCGTAAAATTTCTGTCCGGTATGTCCGTAATATACGTTCAAAAAATTTAACTTTCGCCGTCGTTTTACGGAGATACCGTATGAAAGTTTTTATGTTTTTCACAAAACTTGTAGGCTATTGCCGCTTTTCCACTGCATGGTACCAGCTCGACACGACTCGACACGACTCGACTCAGCTCGCATTTTTTGCGTTTCCACCGCGGTACCATGGTATCTGGTACCTGAAGTGGCTGCTTTTTCTAGTACCTACTCGCTCTAGGTTCCAAGCGAGCTGAGCCGATGCTAAAAGGTGACGTCGGCAGACGGCCGGCGACTGATTGGCCAGAGAGTGTGACGAAGTCACGAGAGCGACATGGCAACCATGCTGGTAACATCCATAGCAGCGCCGCAGCCAACATGTTCCACTTCTCCAACTTCTTCAACATGCCAGCTAATAATAGTAATGTGATCGATGTCCTCCATTGTTGTTATGTGGGTTCTGTCCATGTGTGGGTTGCGTATGTGTTGTTTGCGTCGCGTACACAAATACGTCACGGCCCTTTCGCGCAGCCGACCCCGCCCACGTCCAGGAGGTACTTTTTGCGGTGGAAAAGCACCCGTGCTGCTACCGTGTCGAGTCGTGTCGTGTCGTGTCGAGTCGAGCTACATGTGCGGTGGAAAAGCGGCATAAGTACCTTGCAGGCCAAACTCCTCAGCGATCTCTTTCCAAGCCTGTTGGTTTTGTTTTTATCTCTGTATATGTCGATCCTCATGTTCCAAAGTACTGGTCTCCTATCCGCTTATCCGGGGTCGGGTCGCGGGGGGAGCAGCTCATGCAGGGGGCCCCAGACTTCCCTTTCCCGGGCCACATTGACCAACTCTGACGGGGGGATCCCGAGGCGTTCCCAGGCCAGTGTTGAGATATAATCTCTCCAACTAATCCTGGGTCTTCCCCGAGGTCTCCTCCCCACTGGACGTGCCTGAAACACCTCCCAAGGAAGGCGCCCAGTGGGCATCCTTACCAGATACCCGAACCACCTCAGCTGACTCCTTTCTAAGTAAAGGAGGCGGGAGCAGCGGCTCTAATCCGAGTTAGGGAGACGCCAGCCACCCTTCTGAGAAAACTCATCTCGGCCGCTTGTACCCGCGATCTCGTCCTTTCGGTCATCACCCAGCCCTCATGACCATAGGTGAGGATAGGAACGAAGATCGACCGGTAGATCAAGAGCTTTGCCTTGCGGCTCAGCTCTCTTTTCGTCACAACGGTGCGGTAAAGCGAACGCAATACCGCCCCCGCTGCTCCGATTCTCCGGCCAATCTCACGCTCCATAGTACCCTCACTCGCGAACAAGACCCCGAGGTAGCCTACTTGAACTCCTTCATTTTGGCACTCATTTCCTACCCGGAGTAAGCAATCCGCTGATTTCTCCTAACATCTTTTGTCCGTAAATAAATTCATGCCCGTACGTAAAACACTAGCGACTCCTTCCGTAAATTTACGGAAGCACGGACACGAAAAACATACGTATGTGGAAACGAGGCGTAAACCTGTGGTATTGGAGTTGTAGGAGATGCTATAAATTGATAATTAACATTATTGTTAGACAAATGAGGAACAATATAGGGGTTGACATTATGCATTTTCAGATGCTTAAGTCAATTAACTTTTCACTTATCCAGGTAAAAGAGTTCTTGCAAATGACAATTGTACAACTACCATTTAATATTATGAGTTTCTGAAAAGGCAACACATTTTACATGTAAAGACCTTAAACAGGTCACGGGTCATGTTCAGAGTTGCTGTATTTAAAATAATTATTAGCCTCAATCTCTAATGCCCTTCAGCTTTACAATACGAGTAGGCCTATCAGTTTGTGTCCTCTATCAAATATTAAATTGAGATGATTGCAGTATAAAACATAGAGGGAATTCTGAATAAGGTGTGTGTATTTACAGAAAGAAAGTCTTCTGTCCAAAACCGGAAGCGTTTATCCGATTTTATACCTTAATTTATTACGTTAATTTATGCCCGATTTTTATTTTATTTTCCGATTCCCGGTGTGCTGGTGGATGTTTCTGTGCGTGGATGTCTGCAGCGGAAGTTCGTGAGGGTGGATGTCTGCAGCCAGACTCTCTTGTTCGCAGGGAGCGTGACGTAACATTTTCATCTTGACATGAAAAATTATTATTTAAATCCACAAACAACATATGTGTTATCCGGGGCATATAAAGACTGTGACCAGAAGATAATTACTTTCTCTCCATTGAAACCCATTCATATTTGTCGATCTCATAGATCCCATGGGCTCTACCGGAAGAGGCGTGACTTCGCCACTCGGGGCGAGGGAGGGTCACCAGACCTGTCACTCAAACCTCCTGGCCAGTTGAGATTTCGTGATGTTTGTTAGGCCTACTTAGCAGAGCTGGCGTTGATTGTACCAGAGCTGTACCAGAGCCGTCTTTCTATTAGACATGCTCTGATTGTACCTAGTTCTCCGGTTTATGTTCTTTAAGTTCTTGTAAGATTATTTCATGCATGACGATTTGGAGGGTTGTTTTATATAATAATAATAATACATTTCATTTAGAGGCGCCTTTCAAGACACCCAAGGTCACCTTACAGAGCATATTGGTTTCGGCTTTTGGACAGAGCCGATTGTCACTGCGCTGAAAAGAGTGGTACCAGGCATAAACATTGTTGTCACCAAAGCGTCGTCTAGATGTCCACATTTCCCTTGCTTGTTGACAACGACTGTGACTTGATTTAGTCATCATACATTTTTTAAAAAACAAGACATTGTGGAAAAAATAAAATAAATAAATAAACATAAGCAATAAGAAATAAATAAAACAAAAACAAGACAAAACAAAACAAAACAAAAAAACAAAACAATCAAAACAGTGATCAGTTAGACGTTGTGTGCGAGTTTGAACAGGTGAGTTTTGAGTTGTGACTTGAAGGTTGTAATGGTGTCTGACTGTTTTATGTGTGGGGGGAGGGAGTTCCAGAGCCTGGGTGCTGAACAGCTGAATGACCGGGCACCCATTGTAGTGAGTCGTGATGTGGGGATACATAGTAGTCCAGCAGAGGTTGAGCGGAGGGAGCGGGAGGGAGTGTATTCTTGGAGGAGGTCGCAGAGATAACTGGGGGCTAGGTTGTGGAGAGCTTTGTAGGTGATATTAGCTCATGTAACAAACATACATCTTCTGTGGCTGTGACTCTCAACCTTTTTGAGAGAGTAGTTCTAACAGAGGTATTTGAAGCTTTAATATCATATATTTTCCCTCATTTTATTATCTGTAATATTACCATAAAGTAGCGGTTGCTTTATGTGCAGTCTGCTTTTAAAAAAATGTGAAATAAGAAGAAGACAAACAGTAGGGGGCAGCAATGCGTCGGCAGGTGTTTCATAGCCAAAGAAAACGGAAGGAAGAAGACTAGCGTTCAATTCCCTCAGGCTAACGATGGCCGACATGCATAGCGTTAGTTCCTGTTTCAGAGATGTGCATACGAGTTTAGGATCAAACTATTAATAATAAATCAAGTCACAGTCGTTGTCAACAAGCAAGGGAAATGTGGACATCTAGACGACGCTTTGGTGACAACAATGTTTATGCCTGGTACCACTCTTTTCAGCGCAGTGACAATCGGCTCTGTCCAAAAGCCGAAACCAATGAGCTCATCTGACTGTGATACAGCCAATCTCTGTAAAATGGGTGTAAAACAGTACGCCTGGCAGATGTAACCCGAACCATTCCCATGTAAGGATTAGTGCTTTTCTACCCTGTTAATGGTTTTGGGCCTGGTGATTTTCTTCAGGTTAATATTCGATGTGACTGTCGACTAAGGAGATGAGGGCTACACGACCGACTTAAAATTGAATATGTAACACCATAATAATGCGCTTATGATTGAGTTTTACTAATGCTTATCTCAAATAGGCCGTCTAATAGTCACGTCAACGCTTCGTGTGGTTGTTTTAAATCTGTTCAGAATAGATTATTGAGTATGAGTATTCTCGGATAAATCGTCCACTCTGCTTTCACCAGAAACTCCCACAATATGTGTTTTCCCCTGTTTAAATTCCTAAAAGTTCTGATAAACTCTAGCTGAAATGTGTGTAATCGGTTCTTTTTTACTTTCCTTCAGTTCCTGTTTCGACTTTTAATAGGTTGGTGAATGTATGTAGGCGTCAAAACAAACCCGCAATTATGAATGAATACCAGCAACTATCATCGCCTTGATGATCCATATACCAATCCAACTGCTAAAGACCTAGTTATCTATGCCATCTACCTGCTGTGTTGATATTTACAGGATGCTGCAGGGGCCGTATGGTGGCCTGGATAAGGACAAGCCACTCATCCGGCTTCCATTCACATATTTTGCGGTTGGCACAGTGTTGCTGGCTCTGACCGGTTTGTTAGCCTGCCTGGCCTTATCACTACTGTACCACTTTGAGGAATCAACCTATACACACTGTCATGTAAGCTGTGTATCTTCTTCACACGTCATTACTACTTGGAAACCGATGTATTGAGAGCTAGAAGGTGAAAGTGGCCGGGAGAGGTCTGTGTATCTCACTCGGTTCATGTTGCCGGCCCCAGGTACCAAACTACCTCCCGTCAATCAGCGCGTCCATCAGCCTGGTGCCGGAGCGCTACATCTGGCGCGGCTGCATCGGCCTGCACTCGGCGCCGCGCTACCTCGTGGCCCTCGCCTACTTCAGCTTCTACTGGGGGCGCTTTGCGAGGAGGCGGCTGGAGCTGCTGCTCAGTGGCCTGGCGCTGCTCTGCGGCCTGGCAGAGAACACGGGCCTGCTGTTGCTCACCTACGTGGCCTCCACCGAGACCTACAGTCAGTACACAAACACCGGGGGGCGGCACTCGCTGTTGCTAAACCCCCCCCCCCCCCCCCCCCCCCACACTGTGGTTCCACTGAAAATGTGCTGCTTCACAGGAAGGGAGTGTCACTGTCGTGTAACATTTTTCTTGTGAAAACAAATTAATGTACTCAGAGAGGGATGTCGTCTTTTATGAGTGAAATTGCTGAGTTGACGCTTTGGTCCGCCTTATTTAAGGCAGCGCTTCGCAGCCGAATGAAAGAATTTGTCACAGCGCTCATTAGACGCGACACTGATGTGTTAAAAGGAGTATATTCTAATTGACTACAGTGCCAATTTCCATGTTGTTTGCACTGCGTCATTCCTTTTTTTTTTTACCTTTCCCTGTCGACCACAGGTCTCCATAAAAACGGCTTCATCGTGTTCATCGCCAGCTCTCAGCTGCACATGCTCATCACTTGCTGGCTGTGGCAGGTCATCAAGAGACACTGCATTCACCCAGAGGTTACCATTTGTTTTTATGTTTTTGTGTGTGTGTGTCTGTCTGACAATAGCATCCATAAGCCATTTAGAGCGTTGTCTTAACCTTAAGGTTTGAATTCATTATCCATCTTCAGAGTGATAACACTTGGATGCAATGCAGACAACAAAGTGTGACCCTACTTGTCGTTCTATCTGTGCCCAAACTTGGGCCACTACATTCTACCGCCCAATGTGCTTAACTGTCTCTGGTTAGGGTCCAAACTCCAGCTTCACACTCTGCCCTTTATCCAGACACGTTGCCAAGCAACATGATAGCTGCTCAGGCCTTTCGACTTCCGATTGACCCTAGGAATCCCTTTGGCCCAATATCCCTGAACTTTCAGTGTTTTTGTTGTAGGCACAATAGCCATCTTTGACCATGTAGACTTCTGATAGTAGTAACTAGTGTGAAAAAAGCTGAAACTTCCTCATTCATGAAATTCCATTCTAGGGTCCATTTATCCAGATTGCCGGGTAATCCGCTCAAATAGTTTGGAACGATTTCCAACGTTAAGCATTAGTACTGTTTAACTTCGGTGAATAAATAGGCCAGAAAGAAGTGCTACACTTCTTTTTCTCCACCCATCCCAGAGACAACAGCGAATAGTTCCTAGAATTCAAAGGGTGCCTTTTATTTTATCTCTTGTTTTAAGTAAAATTCTCTCTCTCGCTCAGGAAGTGACGTCGTACCGATGGAAATTGCGCATCTTCGTGTTCAATATCAGCTGTTGCATCGCTGCTGCGTACTTCTTCAACCGCCACAACAAGTACTGTGAATCTGGAAGTAAGTCGCAGCCGGTGCATTGGCTCCTTCCTAATGGTTTTGGCCCCCCCATCAAAGTAACTTGGAAAACTTGTTTGGTGGGGGACCTATGCCAGGTACCAACATTCTGCTTGTGTGGACTCGTCTGATGGGATTTCTGAACCTAAGCCACCATCACTAGCAGACATGTCTTTAAATAACAGTCTCATTAGAGGAAGTGTGCTCAGGGAACGTACTAAATGTGTTGAAATCTGCAGTTTCTGTTCAGACCCGTTGGTCGTATTTAGTTTCTGCTTTTATTTTTAAAAGTGCTTCTCTTCGTTCCCAGGCCTCTGCCTGTTAGTATTTATCGGTCTTTCTCTCCGATCCTCACTCTGTGTGTATCCTCATTGCTGTCTCCCTCTCCTTCCAGTCTACACCCTGTTTGCACTTTGTGAGTACATGGTGGTCCTCTCCAACATGGCCTTCCATATGACCGCCTTCTTGGACTTTGGGAGCAAGGAGGTGATGGTGGCCACGCGTCCTGAGGACAAGCGATACTGAACCGGACAGTGCTCCACCCACCACCACCCCCCCACAGTGCCTCAAGAAAACCTTGACGGACACTAACGTCAGTGCGTTTTGGGCGAGAGCAGGTCAGGGGGACGGCGTTGCAACGGCAGTGGTTCTCGGGGTGACTGGGAGGCTGCAGTTGATGCGCGATGAGGATCATTGACATTTCTGAACATAAGGCTTTTAGTTCTCTACCACGCGCCGTAGTCTGCTTAAGAACACGCAAATCTGACCAGATGGGTTCTTTGTGGACGTTCACGCGTATACATTTGCCAAATAGCACATACATACATTTTGTTTGTGACTGCAGAAATAGACTGTGTTGCGGTAGTGCCTTGCCCGAGGGCTCTATACACTCAGACTAGTATTTCCCCAAGGGAAAATGCTGTCTGATGAAATGTGGCAACAAAGGGCTGATGTGTCATTTTCAGCAGCTGGTTTAAAACCCCCTGCTCATCAACAGTTTTTTTTTTTAGCTTAAGTGACGGTCTATCCAGTCGCACAGAGGAAGTAATAGAGGTTAATGGAAAGATGGGAAGCTAATTTGCTGTCATGCACAAACTGCTCACACACGGCCAAGCGAGGTCACATGCTACCCGGCGCTCTCCTGACTGTGCAGGAACGTCACTCGCACCGGCTGTGAACTCAGCACTTCGTTCTCGGTCAGAGCCACGTTCGGACATTCTGAGAGCATCGACTGACTGGCCACAGGATTGGTCATAACATTTCAATGTTCGGCCTTGCCGTGGTCGAAATGAACGTTAAGCGCACGCGCGCACACATAAACACACATTCCACTCTTTTGTATAGTGGTCAACATGTTGGAATGATGTTAAAGTTGGGCTCCTGAATAAGTATCTATCCAAAGGACGATGTTAAATATTCTAGATCTTGAATCAAATGATACATAATAAATGCATAACCAATAGGGCTGGGTAAAAATATCGATTCATCAATGCACTGCAATTTATTTGTTCTCGATTCAATTTCGATTCTGATTTTTTTTTTATCAATTATTTCCATAAAAACAAAACAGAAACATACTCAGTCATTGTAATCTAGAAGCCAGTATGTCTAAATGTACATGCCCATTTACATTTGTCCATGTCATGATAGGCCTATATACCTGACCGCAGTATGATAGGAGGTGAGCAGCATGTAAGAAGGTCCGTGTATTGACTTCAGATATGGATTTGTTCACGTGTTTGTGGGGAACTTCAACAAGTTACTTCAGATTTATCTTGATTTGGCTGTATCTTCACACATAAACACATTCTAAATGCAAGACATAACTTCTTTATTTAAATGGTACCACCCATGTCATTTTCATCCTCATGATTTTGGAACCCAGACTTTGGTTCCATGAGCCAAACCTTTCAGCTGTACAGTTGTCTGATTCCACTCTGTCCATCAGTGGCATGAAGAGCTGTTCTACCTGTTCTGCTCTGTTCTGCTGCCGTAGGCCTTATGAAGGCGACTCTCCCTGGTCTGGTTAAGATGGGGCATTTTACGCTGCAAGTTTAGCTCAGGAACAATACTATACAATGGTCTATTCCCTTTCTGCTAGTTAAAGCATAATGAAATGGTTAATTCATTTTGATATGGTTAATTCTAAATATTTAGGTATTTTATCATCTGTACTTATTATTGAATCGGTATCAAAGCAATTGGATCACTATCTAATCTAATCGATATCGAATCGAATCAAGACCTAAAGAATCTAATTGATTTGAATTGTGAGGTACCAGTGGCAATACCCAGCCCTAATAACCAAGTATATTCAAGGTCAGTGGTGTCTAGGGCCAAAACATAACTAAGCTACCAAAATGTGAGCTTAAAATGTATTATCGTTTAGTGACTGACGGCTTTCTATATTTGTTATCTTTCAGAATGGAAATGTAAAGGAGCTAATTTTTACATGCCAACGTTGTCATCAGAGAATTTCTACAAGCTAGGACTTTGTTAAAAATGAAACTGATGTGTTTTCTAGATGCAAAGCTTTGATTCTATCAGTATATTTGGGTAAAAAAATGTTTTTGGGCATTGGGTGTCATCAAAGCTATTATAGTTCAGCACCATGTCTGTACATCCTACATACAGACACTCTGAACAGTGGGGCTTTCCACTTCTTTTCAGTCTTTTCTTAACGTATGAAGTAATGTTCGGAGGTGATGTTGGTGTGTTTTAGTTGTGTCCGTTAAGGATGGAATGCTTCAGCAAGGCCAAGATTCCTTTGTGGAAACTACATTTCCCAGTTCAACTCCTTTTTACAGGGAGAAGGTCGTTTTGGACAGTGGATCAATAAGTGTTTGGTGCAGTTTGTTTGACTTTCATACGATTCTACCTTACATTTAAAACACACTTGAGAACTGAATTACGATATTTTAACCAGATTATCCGGTTGCACCATCATATGCACTATATTGTAAACATATCAAAGCAAATAAAGCCTATTTTGTTGGAGGACCATTCAGTAAAAGCAAAGGCTATATATGGTATAATACTATTTGTATTTGTGTAAGCCTCATCAGAAAACACATTTCTATACACCCTGGTATCGGGTTTAAGTTGAGTTGATTATTGTACCTAGGTACCCTGTGCAAGCTCAAAGACTAGATCATTCTTGATTTGCTGTGCCACAATGGTTTTACAAAAGGACTGCTGTGGGACTGAAAATTCTCTGGCTGTATCGATGAACTACATTGTAAATGAACCCCTGACTAAGGTGCCTTCTTAACCTACTGTGCAGGTATACAATACATTTAGCTGCAATTGTAGCCCCCAATCCTATTTGTTTATAATATTAGAAATGCAAATAGTTATGTGAATATTTTATTCAGATGATGGCTTAATATCATAGTAATTCGTCAAGTCATGATACTATGATGAAATAGGCAAATGTTTGTGTTGTGCTGGCTGCACTAAGGCCTGCCCCTATGTTTGATTCTGAAATCGCTGACGCGGGGAATGACTGAGGATTGCCATACTCTAAACAAAAGGGATGCAATATTATTCCATTGATGGATTAACAGCATGAACAAGTATTTGAGATATGATGCACATACTGTAACCTCTATGCCTTTTGAAAAGCTTCCGCTTGCAAATACCACAGGTAGTAAATGGCAGGTTTGGACAAATGTTGTGGAATGTACCTACCTAATGTGTGCCTTATACTATATGTTTGTGGGGAGTGTGTGTGCTTTTTTCTTATGGTAGCCTGTTTTACATACGTGTGATGGGTTTGAAAGGGTTTGCATTTTCCAAGTCGCTTGTAGGACAATATGTTTTCTATATTGCCTGTTCTAGTAGGTGTGTGAACTTAGATCAATAGGTATTGCAAAAGGACGTGAGTCACACTTTGAAGAATACTCATGGTCTCGAGTTCCCCTTTGCCAGCTTCTCTAACATCCTCTTCTACATAATTTGTTTATCCACACAGAATTCAGTCCCTTTTTAACATTATGTGGTTAATGTTATTCTATTCTGCCCTCAAAGCATTTGGTCTGAAGCTTGACAGCAGAAATAAAACATTAATTCAAGTTATTAAACCCCCAAATTAACTTTGTTTAACTTCAAATCAATTGTATGGGCTTGTTTGGTCTAGTCTGACAAAGGTTGGAAACCAGGCCAACCGCAAAAATGAAAATCCATCATCTAACAAATAAATAAAATCTTTTTTATTAATATTATTTGGTCATAATATTGCATTAAAAAAATGCAAACCACACAACAGTTCTTTATGTTAGTATAATTTCAAGTTTTTCTTAGACATTTGGTCATTTAGAAAAAGGTCACTGGTTAGACCTCAACTGGACAATTTCAGGAAATAGAGTTTGGCTTATTCTAAGGTATTTCAGAAAAATACCCATTGCAACACAATATCCTCTTGTGATATGGCAGACACAGGACAATGTGTGCCTTCTTATTTAATTGCACAGGAATGAACAGAACATTTGCACAAAAACCAACAATATTCAATCACAACAAGTAATAAAAAAAATAAAACAGGACATAAATTACAGCTTGATAAATATTCGAAACAAAGGACATTCACTGAAGACATCCCACAAGGTGAGGCCCGGGGAAAAGGAAATTGAGATTTGTTATGCATAGGGAAAATGCTAACATGAATAATATTTACTGCAATCTCTGTCTGTCTGTATGTCCTAGCATTTTTGCATGGAGTTTGTTACCCTTGTGGGGAAGTTACTAGCCTGATCAACGTTTTGTTAGAACCCGATCCTAAGACACTAAAAATAAACATGAACCTTAATCTGAAAATAGAATATGAATTTGATTACGATTACATTTAATGTTTTTAGGTAGATTAAGAATTGATCACTTTTGTTACAGGGATATTGAGATGATGACAAGCAGAATTCACAAAATGTAGCTTCTTATAACAATAAAAAAAACATCAAAACGTTATGGCAGCCATGTTGCCATGAATAGACCAGTTCCTACCATTCTAATTGTGTGTTCCAGAATGTCTCATCCCCTGACAGGAAATGAGGGAGAGGAGGAAGTGGCTCCCTGCCTCGTCAAAGGAAACTCCAGAAGGAGGACTTCCTGGAACGCAGACTCTTAGGGGTAAACAGTAGCACTGCATATACATCCACTTGTGAAGCTGGCTGCAAAGTAGGCTGAAACAGGAACTCATACACTGGTCTCAATTATGTACAAAGATAGAGTAAGCAATTAATTCTTTACGGGTGTCTGTGATATGAATGGAAATGGCTATCTTTAAAATAATATTAAAGAGAATCTCAATAAATGCATAAACAGGGACCTCTGTTAAAATGACAACGACAAAACAACCAAACTCAATTTACGATGTCAGTGTGTTGCAGAGTCTACACCATTTACGTCATTCTATAAGCCCTGACCAACCAAGAAGTTAAGAGTAAGGACGTGTCTTCCTTAACTCGAAACTTGTGTTGTAATCGGCCAGAGTTCTGTGTCAGCACAGTCAATGGTAAATGAGCTGGTTTCACTTCCGCCGATTCAAAGCGACAAAGTCAAAAGCTAGTTGAATGGTTACTAAAAAGCAGCGCTGACTGAAGATTCCAGACACCATTGGGATTTGTCGGTTGGTTGAATAAAAAAATAATAAGTTAGGCATTGAGGAGATGATCTTTGACACTTTGGTGGAGAGATGTCCATAATAGCATTTGGTAACAGGGGAATTTACAGGTACAATTAACTTTGAAAACCAACAAAAAGCATGTGCTGTCCAGTTAGGATCTAAGACACACACACTCTGATATATAATTTGAATTAAATGCCAAGGAGGTCTTTGGAATCACCTGGTTTCTTATATCAAATATTTTTCTGTCTTAATGTACTACAATGCAAACGTATTATATTACTATCCTTTCCCCCCCTCACCTAACTTGAGTTTGCACTCTATGTACTATTTTAAAACAGTAAATAGTGTTTATCTCTTAGGTCTTTCCCTGTGCTT
This sequence comes from Gadus macrocephalus, assembly GCF_031168955.1. Lineage (NCBI taxonomy): Eukaryota > Metazoa > Chordata > Actinopteri > Gadiformes > Gadidae > Gadus > Gadus macrocephalus. The sequence continues at coordinate 23,695,250 of NC_082388.1, forward strand.
GCCCCCATATTTTATTCTCAGTAAGACTCATCAAGACCCTCCTGCTTAGCATTAGACCCACCAAAAAACACAAAGCCCAAACAGAATCAGAACTAACCTCACAGAATCAGTGAGGCTGACCTGGTCCCTTTAGAAGGCCTCTTCGCAACAAGAATCTGAAATATCGGAAACCCAAGAACCACTTTCATCCTCCCACATTTCGGGGAGATTAAAAATCAAAACAAACTAATAATAAATGTATATGTATATATATATATATCTATATCTGACTGTCCCGATCAGGTTGGGTCGGTGGTTCAGCCAGAGTTCGTTAGAGGGGCATAGGGTGGCGACGGGGCGGGGTTCTGACGGTACACGGCGTCTGCGGGGACGGCTCCGTGTGAGCGAGTCCGCCCCGGGCCTCAGAGCAGAACGCAGGGCCTCTTGGCGACGGTGGGCTGGGGGTTGAGGAAGGCCCGCACGGCGTCCACGAACACCTCCTTGATGCCGTCCTGGTTCAGCGCCGAGCACTCCAGGTAGCGCACGGCGTGGATCTGCTTGGCCAGCGCCGCGCCCTGCTGCTGGGTGACGGGCGTCTGGTTCTGCTCCTTCAGCTTCCGCAGGGTCTCCGTGTCGTTCCGGAGATCGCTCTTGGTGCCCACTAGGAGAACCGGGACGCCAGGACAGTGGTGGGACACCTGGAGGAGGAGGGGGAGGAGGGGGGGGGGGGGGGAGGAGCACACAGTCACACACAAAACTATGGATGTAAAGCTATGGATACTTTTCTGTCAGTCACTTTTCTGTTAAATAAATATCTATGCATATTTTCATAAATATGTAGGATTTTTATATTTTATTATAAAGCTAAGTAATAAGCATTGCATGGCATTAATATTGGAGTGAGGGTTGGTGTTTAACCCTTACACTATTAAATAATGTAAACATTAATACCTTAATTCACATGAAGACCATTAGTAAACAACAACATCATTAGGAAAAGATCACTAGACTATTACGTCAGTTTAATGCTTATCGCCCATATTGTTTATATAAAATGTACCCATATTATATAAACTATTTATAATCTAATACTAATATTTTGTATAAATATAGCTCGGTATATTCTTATATGAGTTAGTACTTCTTCAAATCGCTGTCCGCAACATTAGCACAAAACAATTCTCCAAATGTTTTGCGGAAACAGCGATTACTATACTTACTTATACTTATACTTTTATTTCACAAGAAATTGTTTTGAGTAGCTTCCGGAAAACAAAGCTTGTAGGCCTAACTGGAGAAATTGTCATTATCGTTTTCGTTAATATTAACACTATTGCTTTCGAAATTGAGATGAGCAATCACTGTGAGGAGATCAATAATTGTATGTAGAATATGGGGGTGTCTAAATATTGTCGGCGTAATGACAGTTAATAGATTTTGATAGTTTACATTTGATATATACAATTATAGAACATAAGTGGGAGTAAGTTAGAAGTTCAAAGTTCTCATTCTTTCTTTTTCATTCTACGCTTTACTTCATTTCCTCTTTTAGATTGAATTCCTCTTTTCACATGAATGTGCCTTTTTTTTTTTTCTCTTTGTAATCTGATGGCATTGAAGCGAGATCATCAACTTCAAGTAGGAAGGCCTCTAAACTCTCTTCATGGTTTTCCAAGGGTTAGAGAACTCATAGAACTCATAGAATAATTTAGTGATTTGCAAATGATATTCAAACAAACGTGACGCGATAAAGATACCCACCATAGATGCAGCTTTTGTTTGGCTCGCTACAAAAACCAGTGGGCGATAACTCTAACCCACAGCTAACACTAAAGAGAAAGGATAAACTAATAAGAGGAAAAATGACTAGCAACCACGAACCACCTACTCTTTGTAGACACTACTCACCATAGAGATATGAACTTGTTACACCAGGATAGCTAACAAGATTACTGTAAAAACAATACCTATATATGGTCATGTTCCTACAGCATACCATTGTCACAACATGGTTGGTCACTGACTGAGTTTTAAGGCGGGACTTGCTGAGTGCTATTGTGTTAGCCATTGGTCGACTTACCTCTGGGTGCCACTTGTGTTTGATGTTCTCGTAGGAGGCGGGGCTGGAGATGGAGAAGCAGATGATGAAGACGTGGGTCTGGGGGTAGGAGAGGGTCCGCAGACGGTCGTACTCCTCCTGACCGGCCGTGTCCCACAGGTTCAGGCTGATGGTCCGGCCATCCATCGTCACCTGGGGCCCGGGAAGGACACGCACACACACACACACACACACACACACACACACACACACACACACACACACACACACACACACACACACACACACACACACACACACACACACACACACATACGCAAGCACACACAAGCACAGACGCAAGCACACACACACACACACACACACACACACACACACAGACACACACACACACATACACACACATACACATACGCAAGCACACACAAGCACAGACGCAAGCACACACACACACACACACACACACACACACACACACACACACACACATGCAAACACAGACAGACAGACAGACAGACAGACAGACAGACAGACAGACAGACAGACAGACGCACACATGCAGACCAACAAACCCACACGGACACCAGGGTTAGAAATGACAGGTGCTTCCCAATGCCCCCAGTAACATAAAGTGTTATACTATGTACCGTAATTGAAAATACTCAGCTTCCTAGCCTTGACGCACGCACAAATACAGTTCTTTAACCAATAGCTTTGTGCGAACACCACACACTGTACCCCCCCCCACACACCCCCCCACACACACACACACACACACACACACTGACCTGGCTGCTGTAGTTGTCGAACACTGTGGGGATGTACTCTTTGGGAAAGGCTCCTGTGGTGTACGAGATGAGGAGACACGTCTTCCCAACCGCTCCGTCGCCCACGACGACACACTTGACGCTCTGCATGACAACCAGCTGACCTCCGACCGGTGACTCCCTCAGTGACCTGCAATGCACAGAGGCACATGCACGTACACAAAAACACGCACGTCAGAACTCAGACTTCACACCAGACCCATCAAGGCTGACAGTGTTTTAGAAACGTTGTCGCAATGTCTGACATTTCTTTTCTCTTCAGACATAAATTGGCTCCACATATGAAGGATCTTGCTTGACTAACATTGAACACTCCACAACGTCCCGGTCAAAGAAAAGCAGGACCCCAAAGCCATGAGAAAGCCATTTTTCTTGTTATGCAACTAGTACGAAACACTGACACTGATCAGGGTAAATATCCAGCCTGCAAGACCATATCTTCCCTCCGAAGGTTTGAATGGCTTCAGAGTGACCTCAGGGTTTCTGTGACCTGTTCACACGTTCCTAAGTGCTTCTTTTGGGGTTATCGCTTCTTTTGGAGTTTCTCCGTTGCTTTCAAATTATGGGACGCCGCCATCAACTTGTTTGACTGTGGCCCGAGATTAATAAAGCGTTATCTAATCTTATCTCATGTTGATCAATGACTTCCGAGACAACTACCGGGATCCAAACACACCAAAATGCACTTCAAGTGAAGTGTTTCCAAGCCTTTAGAAACATTTCATTTGATAAAGAACTGTACAAACAAGCGTGACGTGAGCCATTCTTGGTCCAAGCTCATTGTGGTGGATTGCGGTTGAGTTGGGGCGCAGTTATCAGACAACCATCTCATAATTCCCGTACGGTCGTTCACATTATATGGTGACATTGATTTGAATATCACAGGTTATTTCAATATGTAAAGCCAGGCATGACTCCTCTGCTCGTTCTCTCATGTTAGCATCGTCAGCCTGAAAAACCCGTTAAGTGTCAATATCACCACCCGCTAGTCATTCCTCTCCTACAGTTGACTGGTTTGGTTTGGTATTAGTATTCTGTGTGTTTGGATCACGCTAGTCAACTCTGAAGTCATTAATGAAAATGAGATAGGATGAGATAACGCTTTATCAATCCCCCGGAGGGGAAATTCTTGACAAGCAGGCAAGGAAGAGATACAAGATACAATACAATACAAAGTAGGGCTTAAGTAATGCTGAGGAACATTGAAGAAGAGAGACTACAAAGTAGCCCCTAAAGACAGTAACACATCAGTAACACATGATGGGAGCGTTGATGGACAGTGGTTTTGCATGTTCTAGTATTTGTGTTTATGGAAATTATGCTCGCACAAGGAAGCGGTTTCCAACAGAGATGTTATCAGGCAGTTCCGGCCAACCCGTGCACACACATGCGTGCGCACACACACACACACATGCGTGCGCACACACACACACACACACACACACACACACACACACACACACACACACACACACACACACACACACACACACACACACACACACACACACACACACACACACACACAGCAATTCTTGTCTGGAGAGCGAAACATGTTCGGCCCAAACTCTGGGGACCTCCACCCAACCCTAAAGAGAGAGAGAGGGTTAGTATCTCTCTCCCTCTCTCTCTCTCTCTCTCTCTCTCTCTCTCTCTCTCTCTCTCTGTCTCTCTGTCCTGTCTGTTCTGTCTGTCTGTCTGTCTGTCTGTCTGTCTGTCTGTCTGTCTGTCTGTCTGTCTGTCTGTCTGTTCTGTCTGTCTGTCTTCCCTCTCTCTCCCGATCTCCGGGGCATGGGCCGGGATGGAGTGATGTCACTCTGGCTTGACACACCATTCTCTCTGGGAGCCTCTCTTCATACCGAGGTGTTGGCCAGCTGCCCTGTTCAACCCTCTCTCCCTCTCTATCTCTCTCTCTCTCTCTCTCTCTCTCTCTCTCTCTCTCTCTCTCTCTCTCTGTTCCTCTCTCTCTCTCTATCTCTCTCTGTATCTCCTACCATATGCATCTCTCTCTCTCTCTCTCTCTCTCTCTCTCTCTCTCTCTCTCTCTCTCTGTTCCTCTCTCTTTCTGTTCCTCAATCTCGCCCTCTCTCTATGTATTTCTCCACCTTCTCTATCTCTGTTTCACTCCCTCTCGTTCTCTCCATGCCGTCTCCTTCCCTCTCTTCATCCCTCCATCCCGCTCTCTCTCTGTTCATACCTCAATCTCTCTGTTTTCATCCCTACTTCTATATCCCTCGCTATTTCTCTCTCTCTTCATATCTCCATCGGTATCTCTTCATCCCTCCATCTCTCCCCCCCAGAGAGATGGGGGAATGGGGAGAGAGAGAGGGTTAGTCAGTCTCTCTCTCTCTCTCTCTCTCTCTCTCTCTCTCTCTCTCTCTCTCTCTCTCTCTCTCCTCTCTCTCTCTCTCCTCTCTCTCTCTCTCTCTCTCTCTCTCAGCAACCTCTTCTGCCGTAGTGCCCGTGAGCCCCATTTTTGTCATTGCGTGTTCCTTCTGCTTTGTGTTTGTCGTCTATAAGCCTGTGTGTTTCACTGAGGATCTGCACACATCTATCACAATACGAGGAAACAATCCAAAATCCGGTCCATATTTTACCATCAAGGACCGAGAGCACATAAATAATGTGTACAAGAGATATTCTCAAACATGACTACAGTATCCAAAACATAGATACAACGCTTCATGTTACGCAGCATTATAGCACTGTTATCATCTTGCATTAACATACACTGATGGCCGATGGCGGTTAATGATTAATGGTATGAGAACCAAAGTACCAGTTCAAAAGCGAAACCAGTATGACTTACTGGGTCTTTCATACAATATTCTGCACCTCACAGCAGTCCTCGATCATTTATTTATTTATTATTTATCGTCATGGTGTAACACAAACATAAACATAATACATAACATAATAATAAAAAGGAAGCTCTGTTTTGAACGGTTCGTAATTCTATTTTAATATACGACCGTATTACATCGGATTTATTCATGTTTTAATCATTTCTCACATTTTGGTTTTAGAATTGAATTGCAACCTATCGCGATTTTCTTAATGCAAATGCCAAAAGTTTGATTTCGATTTATAAGCAATAAATTGTGCTTTCCAGCAGCAGGTAACAAGTAGTGTGTCGGTTAGTCCTGTTGAGAAGTACACCCAACCCACCAGGTGATGTGTGTCTCACCACCAGCCAGGTAAGGCTTGTTTGATTGGACAATGCCATGTTTGATAGGTTTACAAGCGAGCTGATGGTATCAGGTTTACAATACGCTTCCTGGATATCCTATTTATAGCAGGGGCAGCAGGCTGGAACGATAACGGTGTGTGAAGTGTCATTTATTTTACTGTAAAGAGACCGCTATCTGATTGAGACTTGGTTTATTTAGAAACAGCTGCTGTTAGGAGGCAACGAAATAATGTGTTATTTTGTAACGTTCCTAAATTGTTTGTCCTACCATACCTCTCCTGCCCAGCAATATATGGGTGTGTGTGTGTATTTCTCTATCTCTCTCTCTCTCTCTTCTCTCTCTCTCTCTCTCTCTCACACACACACACACACACACACACACACGAACATTACTAACACGCACACTGACGCGCGCACGCGCAGTATCAAGTCGGTTCGCACCTACTTTTCTCAGTCATGTCAACATTCTTGGGGAGTGGTCGCCCTCTCCATCAACTGGCAGTGTGTCTTACGTTGAGGTTGAATTATAACCTCAACACAAGAAACAGAAGAAAACTACAAGCAAACCGCCCAACATTCTCAACTGAACTTTTAAGGGATCAGGGATTTATGGGGTCGGCGTTCAATTCATGGACATCGAACCAAGAGATAAAGGCATAAAAACGCAGCTGTAACAATCCATAACAAACACTCTGGCCAGTATATTGGTTCTCTGAGTCGAGCGTGATTATCCCCACAACTTACCGATCATAGCCGTCTTCTCCGCGCTGAGAAGCAGGGTCTGCGCCGGAGAAAAGCAGCGGGTCTGTCTCTCTCGGGCGCTCTCTCTCGTCTCTGGTTGTCAGACGTCGGCCGGGCGGAGCTGAGTAGAGGAAGTATGTTCTACTTGGTGGCGCTGAGGAGAGGAAGTGTTTTAAACGGCCCCGGCTGAGTTTGAGGAAGTTTGTTTGGCCGTCCTTCTTTTGTAAGGGCAGGAGATATTGTAATAAACGCACGGGGCGGACACGAAACCTCCACTCTTGCGTTTAGAGACCATTACATGTTATTTTAAGATGCATGGCCTATGCTAATATATATATATGCGAAAAACAAATGAGAAACGGCGAGAAAGGCACATTATTTAATAAATAAAAAGATTACACGGAAAAACAAACGCATAGTTTAGACACTTTTTATTATAATGTCGCATTTTTGTCATAATTCAGGAAAGTTAGTTCCAACCTTAGTGCATGATATATACCTGTAAACACTTCCATTCAAACATTCCCAAATGCTACCCCGCCTTTTTTTCTACAGGAACGAAGAAGACCGAGCCCCGCCGACAGGTGCGCTTCCACACTCTGTCCACCAGAGCTCGCCCTTCGACGGCCCAGAGTGCTCTCCAGGGCTTCTGCTCAACTTGGGTTCGGAGTCGGACGCAGAGTTTGGCTCAGTGGGAGGGATCGGCGCTTTTGTTTCATGTTCATCCGATCTATTAATTCCGTTTGGAAATCAAAGCGATACTATTTGCTACCTGCCCAGTAGGGCTGGACGGCTGTCGGAGTTTGTTCCTGCTGCGACGGAGCACAATGAGACCGAAATGTGATGTTTTTAAAAGCATAGCAAACGTTTTGGACTGGGGTTTTGCACTGTTCGCCTATTGATATTGGACATAATACAATACATTGGAGGGATCTGAGCTCTTGGTGCATGATATAAAAGGTGAGCAAGATAGCGTACAGAAAGTTTATGCGTAAGGTTAAAGACTATTATGCCTGTAACTTTACTTCCGAGTGCGACAGGCTGCTGTTTTTTCGGTAGGCTACAGATGTGACGAGTCGCCTGTGAATATTTTTGTATTCCTATCAACACGTTGCTTCAGTGTCTTTGCCTGATCACGTTTAAAACGCTGCTCTCTGAAACCCATCTGTTAATCCATCTTATTGATGTGTTTCGTTAAACGAAAAAAAACTATGCTTCTAATTTAGCCTAGAAGTAGAAAAGTGTCCCCGCTCAAGGGACTTGTGCATTTCTTGCTACATTGGCCAAAAAATTTTTTAGACTCGTGTATTGGATGTATTAGTTAGGACACATTCAATTTAGATTTTCGTGCCATTACATTTGAATGCTGTAAGGCTGATCTCATTCTTATCAAATTTCCTTTCTTTCCTTAAAAAAAAACTAAAAACGACCCATCTAGGTTTCTCTCTTCCAAGTTTCTGCCCATCGCTCTCCCCGCCAGCCATGGGGTGTTTGCGGGTTGTGAGTGTGGGCCTGCTGTTCGTGTGTGTATGGGTCCAGAGCGCGGCCGACGGTACCCACCAAGACCCCATGGACCGCTCTTTGACGTCCAAGCAAGAAGCAAGCGAGGCTTCAGGTGAGAGAGTGTGTGTGTGTGTGTGTGTGTGTGTGTGTGTGTGTGTGTGTGTGTGTGTGTGTGTGTGTGTGTGTGTGTGTGTGTGTGTGTGTGTGTGTGTGTGTGTGTGTGTGTGTGTGTGTGTGTGTGTGTGTGTGTGTGTTATACCAGAATGATTGTGTCGTTTATAGAACCAACAGCTGGTTTGTTGGTCATTAGGAAGCCAAAGCGTGACCCTAGCTGCTACACCTTGGTCCCCATCCATGCATGGGGTCTCCTCCCGACTCAGGCTGGGAGTCACTGGGGGACAGCTGGTTGCATACTGGGACTGGCGGTATTCATTTAGGGGCCGCAGTGCCCCAAGGCCCTCCCGGCACACCTTTCAACACAAACAAGTCTTGGGCTCTTTACTCTTATGCAATAATCCGTCACAACTATTAGTCCCTAAAACCTGAAATGCGCCTGTACCGAAGATCATGGACCAGCAGTAGTGTGTGATGTTAGTGCTTGCCCACCACTCGGACACATCCAGAGGTTTGTGTTTGTTGACTTTGTGGGAAAAGGTTTGAGAAGCTGAAGCACGAGGCTGGAAGAAGTTTACCCGCTTTTAAAATATCTGGACGAAATCTGGAGAGTGTGAGTGTGAGTGTGAGTGTGAGTGTGTGTGTGTGTGTGTGTGTGTGTGTTTGTGTGTGTGAGACAAAGAAACATCCTGCCAAGTGACTGTCGGCAGAAGATGTATAGAAGATGCTCATGATGCAACAGGTCCCAGATCACAACGTGCACACGCCCTTCAGATACAGTGAATTACAGAGAAACACATTACAGAGAACAAAGGTGTGTGTGTGTGTGTGTGTGTGTGTGTGTGTGTGTGTGTGTGTGTGTGTGTGTGTGTGTGTGTGTGTGTGTGTGTGTGTGTGTGTGTGTGTGTGTGTGTGTGTGTGTGTGTGTGTGTGTGACACACATGTGATGATTCCCTCTGGTGCTATTATTAGAATCTCCGCCAGGAGAATCCGTTACATTCCAAAATAAACAACACACACACACAGACAGACACGGACAGGCTGGTGCTAGGTAAATCATTGCCAATGTCTACGTCGAGATATAAATCAGCCATGATTTCAGTTCAGCCACTCAGCCCCTCTTTAGGTGTATCTGGGTTTTGAAATGGGGCAGTAGGCAGCCATTGACAGCCATTCTATTCCAAATGAGTGTTTAGCAGTTTAGAGTGTACCAACTGCTGTGGCTAGGTTCGTTTTTTATCCAATAGAGCCCATAAATGTGCAAATCCACAAGTTTTGAGCTGTGAGAGACCGCCACTGCACATGCCCGTGGATCTAGTGACTGAGGTGTGCGGTTACAATCCTGGGGGAGGCGTTAGGCTGCGCTTGAGGCAGTGTGATCAGAGTGCAGACCAACGTGCATGTACACATCCTTCGTATGGATGCAAAAGACGAATCCATTTCGGTAGGGTTCTTATGCCTCCTCAATCCATTCCTCTCCGCCTGTTGGATTTCAATTGAGCCTGCAGAGTACTCGTGTTCGTACTACGGTTTAAAGAACACTCCCCCCCCCCCCCCCCAAACTCACACTTTTGGATATGCTGAGCCTCTGCCTTTCTATATATATATTATATAATTGTATTATAGTATATGTGTATTATTATTATTTTTATATATTTATTGACTACTATTTATTGATTGTAGTGTTTTGTGTTTTGTGATTGTGTGTGACTTGGATTAGTATACTATCTACTGCGAAACAAATTGCCCCATTGGGGCACATAAAGTATCTTTTTGAACTTGAACAAGTACGAGTTGAATGGGTCCACGAAATGCGGATAAAACCTGTGAGTTTCTGAGTCCCATGTTGTGAAATGAGGGGATTGCAGTATCGTTAACAGAGCGTTCAGTTAGTAGCCTAGCTTACAGCCACGGTCCTCGCTCAGAGTTCTTGCAGCGCGCCTCGGTCTCTAAGTCTCTGAGCTTGAGCAGTGGCCTGTGAAAACAGTATCGAAACCTGTGGATTCGTTGGTTTGTGTGAACCAGCGGCGGACACCACCTGGCCAGAGCAGTCCAGGAGGTCTTATTTGTGTCGTAAAAGGCAAACCCATAGCCGTGGGAGCTGCTAAACAGTCGTTTGGAATAGAATGGATGTCAACGGCTGGCCAACCGCAAGTGTGGAACAAATATGGCTGATTAACATCTCGGCATGGAGAATTTCAGAAACGAACCTGAGGTCCTGACAAACAGGCCCAGTGCTTTAAACAAACCAGCGGTCCAGATACCTAGGAGACAAGTTGTCGTTTGGAATATTTGTGTGTGTGTGTGTGTGTGTGTGTGTGTGTGTGTGTGTGTGTGTGTGTGTGTGTGTGTGTGTGTGTGTGTGTGTGTGTGTGTGTGTGTGTGTGTGTGTGTGTGTGTGTGTGTGTGTGTGTGTGTGTGTGTGTGTGTGTTGCAGCGATTGTATGGGGGGGAGCCATTGCATGCCCACCACAACTTCCTGGATTTGACAACGTTTTTGTGACATCACCGGAAACGAGAGACCGAAATAAACTAGAAGTATGCTCCGTGGGAGGATGTGGGCGTTGCATCATTTATCATAAGCAAGTTCTGTTTTTTATGAAGCGCTGATGAGTTAACGAAGCACGTCTGTGACATGTCCTTCTTGTAACTGACACGATCTTCTCCTGCCAATTCCTCAGCCTATTGCGAAACATCTAGAGATGCTTGCCTTACACTTCCTCGAACTGAATAATGGTTGTTAAACTGGATTCATGCAAACTGTGTTGAACAAGCACAGACAGGTCACCAGGCCTCTGTTGGAAAGAGGATGAGGTGTTCCGCTCTTATGGTTCCCTGCAGATCCTTTAGAGATCAGTGGTCACACAGCGGGTTTTCCGATGCGGCGCTCGCTGCAGATCTATTGTTACGGCGGAATGAATGCTTAACAGTGTATTGTTAGTGCTAACGTGGAAAGAATCTACCGCATCACCATCGTCATGCTGCTGATGCAAGACCGTCCCTCCCTTACCCCTCACATCTCGTGTCACAGAAGGCCGTTCTCTCACCCCCTCTGCTTCCTTCTTTCCATCTCCTGTTTCTGTCTCCCTTGCTCTTTGCTTTGCTGTTTGGTTCACCTCGCTAATCTTTCACAGGCTCCTCTCTCTCTCTCTCTCTCTCTCTCTCTCTCTCTCTCTCTCTCTCTCTCTCTCTCTCTCTCTCTCTCTCTCTCTCTCTCTCTCTCTCTCTCTCTCTCTCTCTCTCTCTCTCTCTCTCTCTCTCTCTCTCTCTCTCTCTCCTTTTACTCTCTCTTTTTCTCTGCCTCTACGAGGATTGTTGACATTAGGATTGGTAGCAGAGAAGAACTGTCACATGACACCACACTGCTAACAGCGCTGCACTGTCCAGCCATAGATATTCGCACTTCTATTCATCTTTGTCAATTAATTTCAACCTCCTCCTCACATTTCTGTCTTTTATCTGCAAAATTCGGCATTAAAAAAAACAGGGTCCAACAATCCACCCTGGTCCCTGCTTTGATGAAAAACGAAGTGACTCAATGATCTTCAAATGGCTACCGTGGAATAACGCTCGGTGTCCGTCTATCTGAGCAGCGGCCTTATCTCGGACTTTGTTTGCAAACGGGGCTGTGGGGTCACACAGCTCCGCAGCTGTCGAACCACGTGGTCCCACGAGTGATCCTACAGGGCTTTGAGTCTCTTAACATGAAGACTGTTCTAGAATGCATTTGAGCCGGCCTGTTTGTTTTCCTTTTCCCACGTGTCACTGATCTGCCCGTGTTCGTCCGGGCCCTCCAACAGGAGGCAGTAGCATGATGTGTCCTGGAAAGGTGATGCTTCACTCTCTTCTGCTCGAGGTTTCCTTGCTTTTTACCTTTTAGGGTTATTGGTGAAGTTTCCCCCCCACCCCCCCCCCCTCCATACACACACACACACACCTCCACCCTCGCCTTGTCCAGCCTGGGTGCGCGTTCTGGGCCATGTCAGGGTTCCCCCTTAATCTGGGATCAGGCAGGCCTACTCGGTTACAGCAGAACTTCCAGGGGAGACAGACTACTGTCTCTACCTGATTATCTGTGGCCTTTGCAGACTACTACCGGCGGGCTATGTGTTCGGCAATCATGCGCTCTCGGACAGATACCCGCCTCCTGCAACATGATTGGTTGAAGGGAATAAGAAGCGAAAGAAAGGGAAACGTTGCTTTCACCCAGATTTGAGATTTTCTGCTTTCAGATTTGAGATTATTTCAAATCAGTTTTTGTGACTAAAGTACCCCTTTTTTCTTTTTAAAGATTGTTTTGAAGGTTTCTTCCTTTTTATTGTAGAGTGAGTAAGACAGGAAGGTACAGGAAATAGAGGGGAAGACATGCAGTTAAGGACAACCGTCAGGTCGCTGCAGTAAGGACTGGGCCTTAGACGCGTTCTACCTGGTGAGTGGAGGGGATACATTTATATATGATATAAATGAATCCCCTTCCAGGCTATCAGGATGTTGAAGGGGACACAGAGAGACACCGCTGGGCTTGATCGACACAAGAGGCCCGCGGCTCTGACACGTTGCTCACTTGATCAGATCCTGTAAAGGATTTAATTTTTCTTTTGTGTGAAGCACATTGAATTGCCACGTGTATGAAATGTGCTATACAAATAAATTTGCCTTGCCTTGCCTTGCCTTGAAAAGCCTGGCTCATGCTGGCGGCCATCGGAAGACCTTTTCGCTTGTTGTCCCCGCATAGTCGGAGCTGACGCAAGCAAAATGCAGTGGTTTACGCACAGTGTGTACTCTTGGTAAGGATGATTGTTAGTTGGTCAGAAAGTCATTCCATTCTGTTCAATTTGACACTGAAACAACACGGTGGGTCATAACAATGTAGATTTCCTCTGTAGACGATAGTAATATCTTGTATTGTTTACTAGGTGATAAAACCTTTTACTGCATCACCACAACAATGATAGTTTTACATAAATGACGCTGTAATTGGCAGTCCCAAAGTAATTGAATACAGCGATAAGGAAGTTAACAACAAAAAACAACGTCTTGCTTCCGTGAAGGTAGAAGGAAGTGATTGATAGAACAGATGGATTTACTAAGCTTGGAGTATGTCAAGGCTTGATCTGAACTCAAATTTCGGATTTGGACACGCACAAAGAATTCTGACGGTGCGAGGATCAGTAGTGAGTTTGGGATCTCCTTGTGACCTGAGAGGGTTTGTGAAGTGGCGTGGGTGTGATTCATCAACTTCCATCCGCGATTTGGACTGCGTTCACCTGTGTGGACGCCGCGGTCAGGATTAAAGAGCCCAGTGAGGTTGTCCTCAAACGTGTCTGCCATCAGTGATTAATCCTAATCTACAGCAGGTTTGAACAGCTGTCAAACCTCTTACTGTCTGTTAAGGAGTGACATTGTTTTCTGCGGGATATCCATGTGATTCTTCCCAGTCCCCACCAGGGTGTTTCTGTGGACGTAAACCCCTGCTGATAAGCGTCTGCACCGCTGCGTTGGTTCCTCAGGCGACTGAGGACGCTGTCCTAATATTTATCCAGCTCCCCAGAGAACTATGCTTGTCCCCCCCCCCCGCTGAGCTGCACACTCAGTGACACTGTCACACTGAGACAAAACACACGCACACACAGTATTCTATACTGGACTTTTAAATATAATTGTTGTATTCCATATTTCACTTCGTAGATATGTAGTACTTAATATTAAACTTTTTGATGTTGATCTAAATTTAGTATTTTACTTAAAAAAAAAAAAAAATCATACTTTTGCTTTTGGCTTCTTTCTACCTGCAATGGTAATGGAAACCTTTTTTTCCCATGCCAATAAAGCCGTTTTGAATTGAATAGATAGAGATAGAGAGAGAGGGGGGGCGTCTATCTCTGTGTGTCGTTCGTACACACTGTGTTGTGTATTTGTGTTGGCTGTCATGCAGGACTGTGTAAGTGTACCATGTGTGGCAAAGGTCTTGGTGTTGTTGTGTCAGTTAAATAAAGAATGGCCTGGCTGGATGTCAAGTTAAATGCACACACACACACACACTTACACACACTCACACACTGACGCATTTTGAGGTCCAGAGCCGATTGTCAGCGCAGAGTGTGGTATTGGTCATCTATGGTGAAAGGGTCTTGTGTTCTTCAGGGGTGTCATGGAGTTGAGGGAGGCCTCTCTGTAGACCACAGAGCTTTGTTCCCTCCGTCACCACTGACATGGACCAGAACCGCATTGCCCAGAACAACCGGTGGTTCGGCACGGTTAGAAATAAAACAGGAACGAAGGCGGGTTGAGGAAGACAGTGCCATTCATCTCATGACAGAGTTGCATCGGTGGCATCCTGACTTGCTTTTAGTGTTGATCCAAGTAGATTAGACTCAAACACTAGGCTGACTGTAATAGACTGGAGGATAGAGAGATCAGAGCAGAGGAAATTTGGCAGTACTGACATAGGCCAGGCAAGGCTAGACCACACCAGAATAGACGACAACTGGGCGAGGGGGGGCGGGGGGGTGTACTACTACAAAGCAGCCCTGTGGTATCCTGTCTGCACCGATTGTAGACGGAAGAAGGGAATCCTGCGAACCTGCCAACAAGTTCAAACAGGCCGTCCTCACTTACTCTCTCACTACCCCTCGAAGGGTTTCTGTCTGTTATGTAGCTTTACTGCCGTTTTAAACTGCTTTCTGTTGTTCTGATGGCAGGCTAGCAAGATCCTTGTTCATCGCATTGCAACGCCTCACTTTCGGTATTGCAGGATGTGTTTTGCACGAGGGTGTGATCGTGTTAGTGTAGGCAGGAGAAAAGGCCCCAAATGGCCACAGATAGTCTTTATCTAAAGCGAGTTTAAATATGTTCCTCTTACCCAGAGTCCCCCAGTATCCTCCCTCCCACTCGGGAGGATACTGGGACTCACATGAACTTGTTTCCTCTCACTTCTTGTTCACTGCAGTGACCTCACCGTCTTATCATTGACGGGGAAAACATGTTCTGCTATGTACATCAATGACACTGCTGTTTGGTTGAGTTTTTCTGTCTGGGAAGCAGTTTTAAAGGCGGTATCTTTTGCACTTGAAGGCTGTAATCTCGCAGCGGATCTCTCTCTCTCTCGCTCTCTCTCTCGTCGTTTGCTCGCTTTCTCTCCGTCTCTCTAGCTGCTAACTGTCTCCCTCTGTCTCTCTCTGTCTCTGTCTCTGTCTCTGTCTCCCTCTCCCCCCTCCCTTCCCCTCGAGCATTACTGTGTTCCCAGAGGGCCAATGTATTTAATCAAGAACACGTATGAGACTCCATGTTGGTCCCTAGGAAGACACGTGTGTGTTTTATTCAATGTTCTTTGGTGTTTTCAATCGGAACATACTCTGCCCATCAGGGACCTATATTCAGTATACATTCCCAAAACGATGTCCCTTCCAAAAGCGGGTTCTAGTAATGACTGAAAATAGAGTTGTTTACACTAGTAATTATTCCACGAAACATGTGATGTCCCCGGCGTTTAACAGAGGACGTTTTCCCTCTCGTTAGGATCGCCACATGACCCGCCGTCCCTGCGACAAGACCCGCCCTGTTTGTACACAATACAACACCACACACACACACACACACACACACACACACACACACACACACACACACACACACACACACACACACACACACACACACACACACACACACACACACACACACACACACACACAGCTTATCCGGGCCTGTGGTTGAGGCTTAGGAGTTAATATTGACAGTGTGTGTGTAAGAATTTTTGTGTGTGTGTGATAGCACGATCCCCCCCCCCCCCCCCCACTCTATGTCTGTCTGTCTCTCTTTGTCTTTCTCTATATCTGTCTGCGTTTTTGTGTTTGCATGCTTGCTGTATGTCCGTGTGTCCATGCCTTAAAGCATCATATGTTGAATCGTTTTCTGGTCTGTTTCTCAGGCAGAATTCCCCAGATAGGTTAACATGTTCTTATCCCGTAGTTCCCTTGCACACTGTAGGGGGCGCCACTCTAGGTGTCAGACCCCTAGGTAGAAGTTGAGGCTAGACATACAATAGATTTCCAAAAAGTGTGAGGGTTTGTCGCAGTGGGTAGGGTATGGCTTTGCCTTTTATTAATGAAATATTTCAGAATCCAAAGCTAGCTGTTAATAACTATTCTTTGAGCTATAGTTGACAATAGAGAAATGTATTTGGATGAAATACTAGTCAGTATAACGCCACTGCAGACATAGGTCATAGCTACGTAATCCAACCGTATAGCAGAGGTAAGTGCAAATATATGATGTATGTGTATAAAGGACAATTTGTTAGATCTATATCATATTATTGGAAGTATTTCAACTAATGGTAACTCAATTTGTACCAAGAGAGCACATATTTTGGAAGAGTTGGAACTTCAAACATCTATAACTCTATCAGGGTAAGCAGTTCCATGATAAACATAGCATTGAAAGTAAAAAAGAGACAATGACATCCATTTCTGTCATCTCTCGCTCTCTCGCTCTCTCGCTCTCTCGCTCTCTCGCTCTCTCTCTTGCTCGCTCTCTCGCTGTCTCTCTCAATGGGGTAAGTTTGTCCACTTCTTGGGGTTTTGCAAGTCTTGTCTGTACTCTTAAAAGGTTTATACTAACAAACTGTCACTAGTATCTCTCTGTCTAACCTATAGTTCCTCCCTCGTTTCCTGTGCCCGGTCAAACCTCCAGTCTGTACTCTGCATAGATCTCTGTATGGTAGATAGTGTCCAAAGACTAAAGACACCATTGTGGCAGCTTCTAGGACATGTCTCTGTGAAGATCTAATCTAATGTTTTTGTACCTAAATTAGATTGTGAAACAAATCCATTCAATAAACTTTTGAATAGTGAATATTTACCTAGTTAGTATAATAGTTACATAATTAGCATTTCTTTTTCTAACAGGTATGCAGGTCTGTGTCTCTCTGCGTATACATTTTGTTGATTGTGTCTTTCTGCATACATGTGTTACCGACTCTTTGTGTGTGTATATGTGTGCGTGATAGTGTCTCTCTGTGTAGATCTGTGTGTAATAGACTGTCTCTCTGAATATATCTGGGTAATAGACTGTCTCTCTGTGCAGATCTGAGTAACAGACTGTGTCTCTCTGCATAGATCTGTGTGTAATAGACTGCTCTCTGCATAGATCTGTGTGTAATATACTGTGTCCCTCTGCGTAGATCTGGGTAATAGACTGTGTCTCTCTTTGCAGATCTGTGTAATAGACTGTGTCTCTCTGCATAGATCTGTGTGTAATAGACTGTGTCTCTCTGCATAGATCTATGTGTAATAGACTGTCTCTCTTTGCAGATCTGTGTAATAGACTGTCTCTGCTGTGTGTAATAGACTGTGTCTCTCTGCATAGATCTGTGTGTAATAGACTGTGTCTCTCTGCATAGATCTGTGTGTAATAGACTGTGTCTCTCTGCATAGATCTGTGTGTAATAGACTCTGTCTCTGCATAGATCTGTGTGTAATAGACTGTCTCTCTGCATAGATCTGTGTGAAATAGACTGTCTCTCTGCATAGATCTGTGTGAAACAGACTGTGTCTCTCTGCATAGATCTGTGTGTAATAGACTCTGTCTCTCTACATAGATCTGGGTAATAGACTCTGTCTCTCTACATAGATCTGGGTAATAGACTGTGTCTCTCTGTATAGATCTGGGTAATAGATTTTCTCTCTGAATATGTATTTTTAACAGAATGTGTCCCTCTGCATAGATCTGTGTATGATAGACTGTGTCTCTCTGCATAGATCTGTGAGTAATAGACTGTCTCTGAATGTATATATTTAATAGAATGCGTCTCTCTTCATAGATCTGTGTGTGATAGACCAGCTGCTGTGTGAGGATGAGAACATGATGCTGAGTTTCGAGGCGATTCACAGCATCCACAAACTGATGGACGACGACGCTGATGGGTCAGTGGACACCAAGGAGACGGACGGGGTAAGACACACACACACACGTACACACACACGTACACACGTACATGTACACACACATGTACACACGTACACACACACGTACACACACACGTACACACACACGCGTACACACACACGTACACACACACACGTACTGTGGTAACCCGCTACCCAAATGAGCCGGGTTCCACTGACAAATCTCGCTTGGCGTAGGGTTTTTAGCCATGGCAGGCATTTATTGCAGACAACGTAAATCAGACAATGCAGACGCGGTCTCTAGGGTCTCCGTGAGCCTCTAGCCGCTCGTGGACCAGAGCGCTTACTGCGTCCTTGTTCCTGGTCTCCCGAGCCGTGCTGTGCTGTGCTGGTCCTCCTTTTAAGATGGCTCCGGTGCTTTCGGCCAGGTGTCCCCCAATCACCCTGATTGGGGTGCCGAAAGGGCTGCTCTCCATCGCCGGCTGGTGGGTGGGGGTGGTACACCCCGTCCTCCACGGTACCCCGGGCCCGTCCAGGCCGAGGACCACGTGGCGGGATGCCACAGTACACACACACACGTACCCACACACACGTACACACACACACGTACACACACACACACACACACACACACACACACACACACACACACACACACACACACACACACACACACACACACACACACACACACACACACACACACACACACACACACATTCTCACTCACTAGATGGATAAGAAAACATATCCATATATAGTATGTGAAATCCACCTGATTGTATGCAAAACTTAAATGTCAGCATTACAGCATCGCACCATGGCCGTATTGAATACATGATGATGTGATGCATGTATATTGTCACACTAACAACTTTGTATTTAGATGTATTTGAATTTAGAATGTTGCGCTGCAGCTGGATAAGGATTAGCTATTAAAGGCTCAGCTGTGGTTCCACGTCGACGCAACGCAAGGGGGTTTACGGACCCCCTTTACGTCCTCGCGGACCCTCCGTGCGTCCACCGAAAGGGCCTGACGTGCGCAAATATTGTAACCTTGCGTCGTAGAGACACCGCAGCAAGGGCTGTGATTGGTCCGCTCACTAAAACCCGACGCAGAACAAAAACAGCGTGAAAGTGTCTGCGTGGTCATTGCGATGCGTCGACGTGGAACCATAACTGAGTCTTAACACAATTCTCTCTCTGTCTCTCTCTGTCTCTCTCTGTCTCTCTCTGTCTCTCTCTCTCTCAGTTTCTGCGTGAGGACATGAACTCCAAAGACCCCCGGGCCAAGCATAACAGCTTCCACCGGGCGGACCTTCTCATCAGCCTGGAGGACATGTGGACGTCCTGGAAGAGCTCCCCAGGTCTGGACCCCCCCGGGACCACAGGGCAGTAGATCAGTAGTGGGATCGCTGGCCTCGAGACCCCCCTGATCACATGACCTGCCTCTCTCTGATTCGCTAGATCGATCGGTCGGCCGCATCCATTTCCCGAAAACACAAAGTTTCCTTGGGCCAATCAGGGACTGTTTGGTAGTCGATGAGTATGACGAAATACAGGCCTCCGCTAGAAAAACAGTTCTCCAGTAGCAACGAGCCGTCACGGTAGCATTAGCAGAGTACACAAAGCCGCAACTGCAGTTATTGCAGAAGTACACTCGGTAGCAACCCTTTTAACAAGAGTATGCCCTGTTTCTCGGGAGGGGAAGACGTTTTTTCGCCGTGCTTTGAAGTGTATCGTCCCGCTGATTGGCCGAAGGTCCAAGTGGGCGGGCTTGGGGTCCGGAAGGTTCCGTGTAGCCCAACAGAACGCAAGGTCATGTGATCAGGAGAGTCTCCTGGCTTCGGGGGTTCGCTTGGCTGACCCCCCTCGTAATGAACCCTCTCCCTCCATGCGCTCGTCTGAGTAACGGATGGACAGCGAGGGCCGAAGGGGTCTTTAACGTGTCACAGATGTCGTAAGGGATGAGCTCATGGTTCCACCCACGGGTTGACCCTGCAGTTCTTCATGGGAAACGGATTGTACGGACTGATCTGTTCCAGTCGGGTGTTGAGGACATACATTCTGATATAATTAAGATTACTACTGATGTTTGTTTGTTTGTATGTTTAGTTTATGCATGAGTTAAATTATAATGAACTAAGGGCTGTTAAGGACAGTCCATCTACACTGAGTCCCGCTAGCTTATTGCCAACGGAAGTGTAGCTTGCGTAGTTTCACTGCCATATATAGGCACGGGGTCTTTGCAACTTGGAGCAACTCCAAGAATTATTTTATGAAGATAGAAAATGTGTAAAATATATGAGCCGACAAATTTAAACATGGAAGACATTTGTGCTCGCACAACTATTTACTGATGCACACAACTGATTTGTGACCCAAATAAAATAAGAAATGTGGTTGATTTGTGAGTCTACAAATCTGGTTGAGGTTCAGTTAAGTGCAATCCAGTTGCACCACTGTCCCCAGCAAATTGGATTCACTCGGTTTGTCTGACATTTCAGTGAACATATTATGTAAACGCAGATGTTCAGTTGTAGGTAAACCCCTACGAGATCATTAAGGCAGTGCGCGCCAACTCAATCAGCAGGCAGTTTTTTTAGGAAGGCTACCATTCAGTCATTCCGAATAGTAATTATTATCATTAGTTGATGTATCGTTTTAAGTTTGGTACATCAAATGACTTTGCTTCATAGTTCGTTGTACTCATCTGAAGATAGTGAGATTACTAAGTAAAGGGGAGCTTCGTAAGAGTAAAGTTTTTACCCGATTACCACAGCAAGCAGAGGCACAGTCCAGCATCAAGTTATTGTGTGTGTGTGTGTGTGTCTATCTAGTATATAACTGGACGCTTGAGGACATGGAGACCTGGCTACTGAGCTGCGTTGAGCTGCCTCAGTACATAGACACCTTCAAAAAACACAACATCGACGGCAAGGCCTTACCCAGGTAGGACACACACACACACACACACACACACACACACACACACACACACACAGTACACACAGTACACACAGTACACATCTGGGGCCTTATGTTAGGACCTCTCCCCACTGGGATATTGGGAGTTTTTCTTGGCCCATGTCAGGGTCCTGGGTGCCATCTCGGGTCATGTGGTTTATGAAGCCCTCTGAAAAGTGCTCTGTTTAATAATAATTATATTTCTCTCTGTCGCTGTGACTCTTTACCAGGCTCACTGTGAAGAACTCCACCCTCTTTGTCTTGCTGCTGAAGATTTTGGACCGGGTCCACGTGCAGAAACTCCAGCTGAAAGCTCTGGACACGGTCCTGTTTGGCCCACCCCTGGGTACGTGTGTGTGTGTGTGTGTGTGTGTGTGTGTGTGTGTGTGTGTGTGTGTGTGTGTGTGTGTGTCGACATCCAGCCAGACCATTCTTTATTTAACTGAGGCAAAAACACCAAGACCTATGCCGCCTACTGTACACTTAAATAGTCCCGCATGACAGCCAACGCAAATACACAACACAGTGTGTAGTTACTTATGTGCTCACTGAGATAGACGCTCCCCTCTCGCTCTCTCTCTATCTCTCTCTCTATTTAATTAAATTGAAAACGGCTTTATTGGCATGGGAAACAAAAGTTTAAGTGGACAATGCAGTTGAAAAAATAAGCCAAAAGGATAGAATGAATTGTATCAAATGTAAAAAGTTAAAAATACAAATTGTTAAAATTCAAAAAGTTTAATATTACATTTATAAAGAGTGAAATATGGAATGCAACAATGATATTTAAACATCCCGTATAAAATGTCTCCTCTGAATGGGTTAAACACAGCTGCTTTGGTTTGAGGATATGTGCAATAGTGCAATTATCATGAGCAGACAGAAAAAGTGCAGTTTCGTGATTGCAAAAATGTACTGATGTTTTTTCTCTCTTCTCTGTCTGTCTGTCTGTCTGTCTGTCTGTCTGTCTGTCTGTCTGTCTGTCTGTCTGTCTGTCTCCTCGCTCTCTCTCCTCTCTCTCTCTCGCCCCCCCTCTCTCTTTGTCTGTCTGTCTGTCTGTGTTTCTCGTCTCTCTCTCTCTCTCTTGCCCCCCCCCCCTCTCCCCTCCCCCCCTCTCTCCCCCCTCCCCCCTCTCTCACCCCCCCCTCTCTCCCCCCCCCAGCGGGCAGACAGAGCCTGTGGAAGGACCTGGCCCTGGGCTGCTCGGTGCTGATGGCGCTGGCCGGCTGCTGGTTCGCCTGCACCCAGAGCCGGCGGTCCCGGGACCACCTGGGCCAGCTGATGAAGGACCTGGAGGGCCTGCAGTGCGCCGAGCAGAGCCTGCTGGACCTGCAGGAGAGGTCCGCGCGCACGCACACACACACGCACACGCACGCACACGCATGCACGCGCGCGCAAGAACACACGAGCGCAAGAACACGCACACAAACACAAACAAAAACCCACGAGCGGACACACGCACGCACACACACATGAGCACACACATGAACACATGCGAGCGCAAGAACACGAGCGCACAAGACACTAGCACACACGAACAAAGACACACACACACATGAGCACACACACAGACACACCCACGAGTACACACACATACGCACACAAACACACACAAAAACCCACGAGCGGACACACACACACACACACACACACACACACACACACACACACACACACACACACACACACACACTCTGTCAGGGTCGGAACTCGTCCGGCTGAAGGCGGTGTTGTGCGGCGTCACACGTTGACACCTTTTAGCTTGGCGTCCGTCCTTCCTGTGACTGGGTCACAGCTGCTAGCCGCTCCGTACAGAACTTCATGACCGGGTTGTGTCGTCCGGGTCGGGCTCCGGTTTCCATTCAGCTTTCTTTTTATTATGATCGAGAATGTTGGCTGTCGGTCGTAGCTTAGCAGGAGTCTCGCGGTCCGATCGGCGTAGGTGTGTAGTCCCCAGTTGTCTGCTCAAGGGGACAACCTCGCCCGTTCAGATCAGAAGGATCGTGTATATAAACGGGTGCATCACCTGTTTTCCATGCGCCATTAGCCGCTAACTGGGTAATTAGCAGCTCGTCGTAGCCTGCGACAGGTTTTAAAATAGCTCAACGGGAGCTATTCTGGGAACGACTCGATAGTGTCGTTAACTTGTCTTGCGTCACATTTCGATATATATTCAACACAATATTCGGTGTTGTGAGTGATGTGCTTCCGCCGCTCACTGAGTTTGTGTGTGTGATCCCTCCGCGTGAAGGGTTTGAGCTTTGCAAGCTCTGCTCAGCTCGTCTATTGATGACTCGGGGTGTGAATGCGTAGTGGACCCATTTCAGAGTAGGGAAAAAAAAACACAGGTGTAGCTCATAACGTAAGTGATGGGTCTGTTCGTTTGACGTATGGCAGTGCACCAGTATGGACACAACCAGTCAAGTGAATTTGAATTGGCCAGGCCGTTGCTTAGGACAGACATAAACCAATCTAATTAAAGGAACAGGAAGTTAAGTTTCCCCACTATAAACAATAAAAGCAAAGGGTCCATTATTGCAAGTGAGTTGTGTTGTACATTGCTCTTCGGGTGTGTGTGTGTGTGTGTGTGTGTGTGTGTGTGTGTGTGTGTGTGTGTGTGTGTGTGTGTGTGTGTGTGTGTGTGTGTGTGTGTGTGTGTGTGTGCGCGCGCGCTATTGTGAGACTGATCTTGCTGTCAGGGATTGTGTTGGCTGTCTGAACTCCTTACATGGTCAAAGAACAGCCAGCCTCTTCGAATATACAGCTTCTCTAGTTCAGGACGGACTCACACTCACACTTAAACACCCACACGCACTCAGGCACACTGACACACACACACACTGTTGGTTGCAAACACACACACACCCAATGTCTGTGGCAGACACACACACACACACACTGCACATTACCTATAGTGACGTATGCAAATAAACATACTTCCTCTATTAACAGTAACACACGCATATTTCTTACACACACACGCACACGCACGCACACGCACACGCACACACACAGGCGCGTACGTACACAAACTAATGTTTTTTTCTGCAACATCACCTGTTGCAACAAACCCACCGACACCCACATGGGAACTGTTATCAAGAGCACATGTGTGCTCACTGGGTTATTGAGTCATTCTTTCGGTCTTCCCTCTTTTTTTCTCTACCCTTCTTTCTTCATTTCTGTGTTGTAAAAACCGAGGTTCCCCTTCGTGTCTCCACGCCTGTCGTGCGTCTGCCGTAGGAGCGCAGACAAGCCGTGAGGACGTTTGCATTCGGTTGACATGACAACCTTTTTCATTGTGGACAGAGAGGTGTGACCTGTCAGGCCATCTTCTCATTGTTGGCGCAAATTAAACACACGCTCTCTGTATACAAGCCGATAAAAGCACTGGGTACTTGATTAACAATGTGCACGGTCGGGCCACAAACGCACACACACACACACACGCCCACGCGCACGCACACAAACACTCAAGCAGACGTAAACACAGATAGTCCATTTGAGTCAATTGTATAATTGAATTATGCGTCCATATTTCCGCTTGTTGATTCGCTAGCCCATTGCAGAAGTTTGGCATGCCTCCTAAAATAGCATGCTTTTTATTTTTTCAATTTTTCTCTCTCTCTGTCGCACTCTTTCTCTTCAGCCTCTCTCGATTCCACTTTCCATCTATCTTTCTCTCTGCTCTCTCACACTTTTTGTATTATTACTGCACTATCTCACTTTCTCTCTCTCCTTTGACAAATTAATGGAAACACACACACACAAAGACACATTCCCTCGCTAATAGGGCCTCAGCAGTTTTCTAAACAACGACAGCGCCACCTGCTGGTGCCAAACAAAAAACCACCCAGGGCTGGTGATGGAAGGTGACTCGAGGCCTGGCAGTGGCTCACACATTGCAGACAAGGTGCACAGTTGACAGGTTTCAATGGACAACTGAGAAGGGCACATCACAAGAGGTCTTCAACATGACACTGTGGCAAACATGACACCAGTGAACAGCAAATAAAGACGAGGACACGAAGTACAGTGAAATTGAACCGTAATCCTAATGGAGATCAGACATAAGAAAACACATGAGAAGCCCTGAAAAGTAGACCTTTGAGGGGCGACACGACCTCGTTGCCATGTTGGCGCCTCACCAAATGGCCATGATCGCCTTCTACGGGGTATAATTGTTGGGAGTGGATCTCCATTCCTTGAGGTACAATGTTCAAAATAATATTTTTCTAAGTCTGTGTTCCCATTCGAGCTGAACAGGGGATTCGCTTTAGGGATGAGATGGACTACAATCTAGTAGGGGTTCATGTGCATGACATGGAGTGTAAGGCTTGTATCGGCATATTTCTATCAAGGAAATAATGCATGGCGTACATTCTCGGAAAAGCGTTTAACCGACTTAACCGGTATTTTCAGGCGCCGACAAGCAAGTGCAGCAACGACAAGCAATTCTCTTTCAAGTGAAAGTCGACTCCTCGACTCGGCGTGAACCCTAGTAGTGAATTTACACTTAGCCTCTTGACCTCGAGGTTCCCCAGATTCGGGAAGGCCGCGATCACTCTCTCAGCAAAAGGCGTACAACAATGCCCTTACTATGTAGAAATAGTCATATCAAATTAAACATGAGAAACTCAGCTACAAGCATGTCATTTTTACACGCACACAAAACCCAACTCAAACACCAGGCATATTAATTAGACAAATTAGACAATTTAAAAATAGGCTGGAGCTTAAGAGGTTAGACAACGACCCCTGCAGTTCCAGGCTCTCTGTGTCGCGGGTGTTGTTTGCGCGTTAGCATGAAGCTAACGCTGCAGAAGCCGCTCTTAGTTTAGTTTAGGTTCGTTTATTTGTTTATAGTTTCGTGGACAGTCCCCTTTGATTAACTGTACAGTAAAATGAGCAGCTTTAGCCTATTATTTTTGCCTATTTGGCTAATTTCCCGCTGTGGTCCTCGGCCAGTTGTCAACAGGCAACCTAAATTACATTAGTTAAGATTAAAATCTCGATATATATATATCCAAGATTAACCGATCCCGTGCCCCCCCAGGCTCCAGCGGGCCCACGAGGAGCAGCGCACCGTGGAGACGGAGAAGGAGACCATGGAGGAGAAGCTCCGGGACGAGATCAGCACGGCCAAGCAGGAGGCTCGGCGGCTGAAGGCGCTGCGCGAGGGCACGGAGAACGAGAGGAGCCGGCAGAAGTACGCCGAGCAGGAGCTGGAGCAGGTGGGGGTCCGGGGGTCCGCCGCCGCGGTGTGGAGGGGGTGGGGCGCGGTACCGCTGGACTGGGAGGGGGAGTAGAGCTGTCACAGACTGGACCTCTCTCTCTCTCTCTCTCTCTCTCTCTCTCTCTCTCTCTCTCTCTCTCTCTCTCTCTCTCTCCCCCCCCCCTCATCCATCCACCCTCTCACCCTGCCCCCCCCCCCTCTTGTGTGGTCGCTGCAGGTGCGCATGGTCCTGAGGCGGGCCGAGAAGGAGCTGGAGTCGCGGGCCAGCTGGGCGCCCCCGGAGAGCCTCCAGAAGTGGCTGCAGCTCACCCACGAGGTGGAGGTGCAGTACTACAACATCAAGAGGCAGAGCGCAGAGCGACAGCTGCTCCAGGCCAAGGAGGGGGTGAGGGCCCGCCCTGTGGAGCCACACGCACGCCTTCATGTGGAGGCTCGCGCACGCACACACAAGCCCCCACTACATACACACTCACTGACTTAATGACTCACTCACTCGCTCCCTGACTCGCTCCCTGACTCACTCACTCACTCACTCACTCACTCCCTTACTCACTCACTCCCTTACTCACTGACTCACTTACTCACTTACTCACTTACTCCCTGACTCACACACTCACTCCCTTACTCAATGGCTCACTCACTCACTCCCTTACTCACTCACTCACTCACTCCCTGACTCACTCACTCACTCACTCACTCACTCACTCACTCACTCACTCACTCACTCACCTCCTGACTCACTCACTCACTTACTTACTTACTTATTTACTTACTTCCTTACTTATCTACTTACTTCCTTACTTATTTACTTACTTACTTGCATGCGCA
This sequence comes from Gadus macrocephalus, assembly GCF_031168955.1. Taxonomy (NCBI): domain Eukaryota; kingdom Metazoa; phylum Chordata; class Actinopteri; order Gadiformes; family Gadidae; genus Gadus; species Gadus macrocephalus. Next base: position 23,722,602 of record NC_082388.1, read on the forward strand.
CACACACAGACGTACATTGCAACATTACAACTGTGTGCTCAATCGCACAATGTGACAGTGTGTATTCACACACGCCTGACCAGACAGACGTGCATCCTCCCCGGTGATGATCCCCGTTATGCGCAGTGTTATGAACGGTGATCTGACGCCGACGGGTTCATTTCAGGCCGAGAAGATCAAGAAGAAGAGGGGTTCTCTGTTCGGAACGTTCCATGTGGCTCACAGCTCTTCCCTGGACGACGTTGACCATAAGATCCTGACCGCCAAGTAAGGACAGGCTTGGACTTCAGTTATTATTAGTTGCATTATTATTTGTAGGATTATTGGTATCAGAAACGTTTATGGCTCGTCTTTTTGTTATCCTTTTTTTGTTTTTCTATCTATGAGCACTGATTTTAGGAGATGCATCTCATCAAGTATTTAATCAAGAGATCACCACAAAGTTTATTGGTGAATGTGTCAGTCTGTCTAAAGGTGCTGTAGGTTTGATTTGAGAGTTAAAAGAGAAAAGAGAGAGAGAGAGCAGGATTTTGAAACGAAACAATGATGTTTCCACCCTCGCTACGATTCTCTTTTTGCAGTTCACGCATTTCTCTCTTCAGGGAAGACGCCCTATTTGGTCAGAAATGATCCCTAGATATTCAGATAAACAGATATTCTCACAGCGCCTGTCACTCCCTGATAGCTGACTATGGGCTAGCCCTTTCTAACAAAACACCTTCAATAATAATAGCTCTTAAATCAAACATACAGCACCTTTTAGGACAAAGGTGTCGGATTGCAAAAGCATTGGTTAATGGTGCCACGGTCCTTATTCACAGTTGGTTTTATATTTTACACTCCAATGCAAAAAACGGATCAGGTGAGACTGAAATTAATTGTTTAAGAGACTGGTGTCTGCCATCGTGGTAGTAATGGTGCACCTCCTGCCTCTCCTCCTCCTCTTCCTCCTCCTCCTCCTTTTGGGACTCCTGCTTCTCCCCTTCTTCTTCACGCTCCTTGTCATGCTCCTATTCGTGCTCCTCCTCCTCCTCCTCCTCCTCCTCCTCCTCCTCCTCCTCCTTTTGGGACTCCTGCTTCTCCCATTCTCCTCCTCCTCCTCTTCTTGCTTCTGCCTCTCCTCCTCCTCCTCCTCCTGTTTGTGCTCCTCCTCCTCCTCCCCCTCCTCCTCCACCCCATCCTCTTCCTCCTCCACCCCATTTTCCACCTCGTCCTCGTCCTCGTCCTCGTCCTCCTCCTCCTCCTCCTCCTCCTCCTCCTCCTCCTCCTCCTCCTCCTCCTCCTCCTCTCAGACAGGCCCTGGGGGAGGTGACGGCGGCCCTGCGGGAGAAGCTCCACCGCTGGCAGCAGATCGAGGCTCTGTCGGGCTTCAACCTGGTCAGTAACCCCGGCCTGCCCGCACTGGCCGCCCTCCTCAACCTGGACCCCGCCTTCCTGGGCCTGCGCTCCGCCGCGCCCCAGCACCTCCTGATCTCGGACGACCTCGACGACATGGACGAGGACATCTCCCCGGGCACCCTCAAGTGTAAGGTCACGCAGATCGAAACCGACCAGAGCGGGCGCGCCGATCCGACCAATCAGAGCGGTCGCGTAGATACATTGACCGGATCATTGAGAGAGGTCACCGAGAGACACACTGATCGATACTGATCGATCTGACGAATTTGAGAGGTCACGAAGATACACTGATCGGACCGTTCAGAGAGTTCTCACAGGTACACTGATCTGACCAATCGGAGAGTTCTTACCATTTAAATTTAGAGCATTCAGCAGACGCTTTTATCCAAAGCGACATACAATCAGTCCATTCGTCAGAAGAAAGAGAAACAACAATATATCGCTGTTGGTACGATGAGGTTGTTCATAAAACAAGTGCCAAGCACTTACAATCGCCAAGTTAACCCATTCCCCGTATACAACAAAGATAGCTCGGATAAGGAGCTACACGATGTTAAGTTCCATTTTTTTAAGTGTATACAAAACACAATAAGTCTGCACATTAAGTCCCAGGACGTTCAAACACGCAGTAAGAGCGTAAGAGGGCTGTTTTAGGGGAGTAAGGGAGGAGGAGGGTTAGGGTTAGGGGGTGAGGAGGAAGGCTCTGCAGCGTCCAGGTGAACTGTGAACTGGTCACACAGGTACACTGATTAGACCAATCAGGAACACTGGAGGGCTATGGACCGAAAGGAACACCAAGGCACAAGGCTGACTAATCAGTGGGCGCAAGAAATGTAACAGCTGAGTCGTTTAAAATCATAAAAATTACTTCACAAAAAAAATAAACTTCAAACACACGGTTTGAAGTTTGTGTGAAGATTTGTATTTAACAGTAGTCAAGCTTAAAAGTCCCTCCTAATGCAGGCTGATAAGATCTTATTTTCTTGGACTTTTGGTCTGCATACGAAATCTTATAAGGAGTTTACAAAGAGTACAATCATATCAATCGAGCAGAAGTTACATATTCTGGTTTAGATTCCTTCCTAAAACACTGGTTCGTCGGCGGACACCAGCTTTTTTTATTTTTATATATTTTTTACCCATCCCTCCCCTGATTGGTTCCCTGCAGACGCAGCCTGGCAGATGGACCGCAGAGTGAGCGACATCTGGCCTATGAGTGGCATTTCGGACAGCCAGTCTCCATGGAAGCACTCTGGTTGGACCCTCCCACCTTCTCTGTCTCTCTTTTCCCCACAGCCGCACGTTACATTTTCCTTTCCAATCGGCTGTCTTCCTTTATTGTTTGTCGGTTTCAAACTGACCAGTCAAATGTCAATTGTTTAACCCCCCCTCAAACCTTCTGGCTAACACCTCACATTGTGTAGAGATGTTTCTATCCCCTTAGTGTTGAGCTGCCAGTATACATCTTTGTATATGCTTCCTCCCTCTGGTTCTTCTTGTCTGTGCTCTGCTTATTATTAACATGCACACACTGTCCTACATGTCCTTGAAAGCTGTTCTCAAGATGTGACACATCTTGTTTAATCTTCCTTCCTTCCTCTCTTCACCACCGCACTTTTCCACTCGTAGCCCTCATCATTCATGTTCCCCTTCCCAGTGGACAGCCAACTCCTCAACTCTGTCATATCCTCACTCTCTGCCTCACTAACATCCTCTTCCAGGTTTACATGTCGGGGTCAATCCTCCGTAAACAGACCAGTGGATATAATAAAAGATCTGCCTATTTTTTTAAATGTACATATCAGGGGAACTCCTGTGGGAAGAAAAGCATTGGCCCTTTTTTCGGACTCGTTGTAAATCGGAACCCTATATTTCTAATCTCTGTTCCAGCGCCAAATCTGACCCCCCTGCGACAGAGGAAAACAGACCCTGTGCTGAACCTGGGCTCCCACAGGTTGGTTGATGGGCGGAGCCTGTCCGGGCAGGAGGGGTGTGGTCACGCCACGTCCCGCCCCCCGGCCCCGCATCCCCGTGCACGCCAATCTCGGAGTCACTCCATTGGCCAGCTGGAATTCCTCCCCCTGCCTGCCTCCATGGCCTCTTCGTTTTCCCATCCCTCCATGGTCCCCCCCTCCTTCTCTCTATCTCTGCCTCCTTCCTCCTGCTCCTCCTCCTCCTCCACCTCCTCCACTGCTCCTGCTGACTCCTCCTTCTCCGCTGAGGCCGACGCCCGCTTCTCCACCCTGCTCTTCCGCTCCTCCTGCTTCCATTCGGTGGAGGGCGTGTCCTGCCTCCACGCAGCAGGGGGCGCTGTGCTGGGCAGAACACGGCGCTCTCGCTCCAGCAGCTTTGGGTAGCTTTCTCTGCTTGGAGGTCACGATGGCACCCATGAGAAAAGCAGGCTTCAACACTGGTGACATATCGTAGGAAATACTTTATTACAAAGCCAATTAGTCGATTTGGACCCTAATTAACTAAGTAAATTAAGCACATACACATTTTCTTATGTTTCACTGTTCCAGTGTTGAGCTTGTGGGTGCTCATTCCCTCAATTTATTTTATTTATTTTATTTGACCAAGCCTGTGTTTTGATTGGATTTCATGGCTTTGCTTGTATTTGGCATTCGTTGAAGTTTTCACATCTTCATGAATTTAAGAATGTCAAGCTTTGTGTGAGGCCAATCAAAGCATGAAATCAATCACATTCACTCCCATGTATGAATCAGATGATATATATTATCTTTCCTTTATCTTTTTTATCTGTCATTTTTTTTGCTTCTTATATTCTATTCTCTACTATTGATTATACTCCTTCTCATTCTTCTCCTCCTTCTCATTCTTCTTCTCCTCCTCCTTCTTCTCCTCCTTCTTCTCCTCCTCCTTCTCCTCCTCCCTTCTTCTCCTCCTCCCTTCTTCTAACCATCTCTCTCTCTTCCAGGGACATCATAAACCGCTCGGACTCCGACTCCTCCCTCCCTCCGTCCCTCGTCGAATCACACCGCTCCCAGGCCGCCCCCTTGGCCTCCAGGCCCCGCCCCCCACCGCGCCGCGCCTGCAACGGGGCGGGGCTTCTCCAGTCCTCCCAGTCCTCCCAGTCCTCCGCCGGCGACGGGCTCTTCATGTCGCTCTCGGGCGGCCTGGAGAAGAGCTCCAGCCTCGGGGAGCTGAGGGGCAGCGTGCCCGCCACCCTGTCCTCCTCCTCCTACGCCTCCCGCTCCCTCTGCTTCCCCCCTCCCGACGCGGAGCTCACGGCGGGCCACGCCCCCTCCGGGCAGCACAACGGCCAGGGGGCGTCGCCCGCCAGGCTGCAGGCCCGGCGGACGACGGCCCTGGAGGACGAGGGAGGCTCGACGGGCGAGGACACGGAGGCCGGGGCGGTGACCAGCAGGCGGCGCCGCGCCTTCAACAAGATCTTCAGGAAGAGGACGTAGACACCCCCCCCCCCCCCCCCCGAGAGAGGGATGTGTTGACGCCAGCGCGTTGTGGGCTGACGATGGTCCAGGCGTTGGACAGAAGTACCAAGCTTTTCCTCACAGGGTCAGGGCCAGTAACCCCCGGAGGTGGGGTTCAGACCCAGAACGAGCCGTCTATTTTTCGGACTTTGGGCCACATCTCTGGCCTCTGTCGTTGTCCTTGTCGTTGAATTTCCTCATAAAGCGCGTTCATCCACAACACCACGTGTTTCTAAAGCTGGGGCTCCACGTGTTCTTGTCTTGTGAATCAAAGTTCTCTGACGCAGTCAAATCGTGTTTTCGCTCGTTATACAAATGCATCATTTGCATACATCATAACCTATATGAAATGTTTTTGTGTGTAGGTGTGTATGTATATATATAATATATATATTATTTTTTCCTGTCCGTTTGCACAAGTTTATATCCGTTTTTAAGACCCCGGTTCAATGTTGCCACAAGTCCAGACTGTGTGTCCAAGAGTTTTGTGTCTGTCTGTCTCTGCTTGAAGGTAGTTTGGGGTTAAACTATTAAGGAGCTATAATACCTGTTTATCTTCCACTTATAAATAACTTGGGTTTACAATGGGATGGTACATAGAGGCATTGCATGTTAGGCAGGATTGTCTTTTAGGGGATTTCCATCAACCGCGTCTGTCTGCCATTTTTAAAAATAAATTGTACAATATCTATAAAAGACGAACCTTGTTCGATGTTGTATATATATTGTGTACCTGAATTGATTGTAAATTACAAGTTTCTCTCAGATATATTTAAATGTAACACATTTGGCATACTAAGTATGCTAAATATGATCCACAATTCACATCTTATGGGACATATTAGAATTTACAATAAAATGTATGCAACAAAAATACTTCAGTTAATAAATGTGTTAAAAACAAAAGGCCAACTGCAATTGTGTTGAAGAGAGATAACTACATTCAATTAAAATGCAATTCCCCATTGATGTAAATGTATGTGGCAAAACAAGACAATAAAGTTATCTTTTCTGACTCAAACTGACTTTCCACTTCTCCCTTTCCACCAATGTTGGCAAAGATGCAGAACATTGTGTTGACCTCTCCGGCACGGCTAAGAACCCTCCACATCCTGGTATGTAGAAATGTCAAATGCCACAAGCAAGCTAAAATACATGACATTAATTAGCATCCATTTTGTTTTATCCTGTTTACATGCATGAAGCTGCTGTTCTAACTAACTAAAAAATAAATTGACATGTAGGCTACTTAGTGTATAGTGAATGCATTGATATTATTGGAAAGATGCATATACCTAATGTTTATTTTTTTATTGTACCTTAAATATATAGTCAATTACGTAAGATATTGCAACTGAACAATGTAACGGACTCATTTATTGAGTCAATTTCTTTGAGTTGAGAAACATCAGTCCCATTCAACTTCTGGTGGGTAAAAAATGAAAATGGTCAGTGTTTAAAAAAGACTTAAGGCCTTTAAAGGAGTATTCCCATAACTCACCTTGGAACAAAGTGTGTTTTTTTCAAACCGTTCAATCAAGGGTCTCATGAATATTAATTTGTCTCATCTCATCTCATTTTCGTCCGCTTATCCGGGGTCGGGTCGCGGGGGGAGCAGCTCAAGCAGGGGGCTCCAGACTTCCCTTTCCCGGGCCACATTGACCAGCTCTGACGGGGGGATCCCGAGGCATTCCCAGGCCAGTGTTGAGATATAATCTCTCCACCTAGTCCTGGGTCTTCCCCGAGGTCTCCTCCCCACTGGACGTGCCTGAAACACCTCCCAAGGAAGGCGCCCAGTGGGCATCCTTACCAGATGCCCGAACCACCTCAGCTGACTCCTTTCTAAGTAAAGGAGCAGCGGCTCTAATCCGAGTTCCTCACAGATGGCTGAGCTTCTCACCCTATCCCTAAGGGAGACGCCAGCCACCCTTCTGAGAAAACTCATCTCGGCCGCTTGTACCCGCAATCTCGTCCTTTCGGTCATCACCCAGCCCTCATGACCATAGGTGAGGATAGGAACGAAGATCGACCGGTAGATCGAGAGCTTTGCCTTGCGGCTCAGCTCTCTTTTCGTTACAACGGTGCGGTAAAGCGAACGCAATACCGCCCCCGCTGCTCCGATTCTCCGGCCAATCTCACGCTCCATAGTACCCTCACTCGCGAACAAGACCCCGAGGTACTTGAACTCCTTCACTTGGGCTAAGGACTCATTTCCTACCCGGAGTAAGCAATCCACCGGTTTCCTGCTAAGAGTCATGGCCTCAGATTTAGCGGTGCTGATCCTCATCCCAGCCGCTTCACACTCGGCCGCCAGCCGATCCAGTGAGTGCTGAAGGTCACAGGCCGATGATCCAATGAGGACCACATCATCTGCAAAAAGCAGTGACGAGATCCTCAGACCACCGAACTGCAACCCCTCCCCACCACGACTACGCCTCGATATCCTGTCCATGTATATCACAAACAGGATTGGTGACAAGGCGCAGCCCTGGCGGAGACCAGCACCCACTGAGAACGAAACTGACTGGCTGCCGAGGACGCGAACACAGCTCTCGCTTTGGGAGTACAGAGATTGGGTGGCCCTGAGGATAGACCCCCTTACCCCATACTCCCGCAGCACCTCCCACAGTTTCTCCCGGGGGACCCGGTCATACGCCTTCTCCAGATCCACAAAACACATGTAGACCGGATGGGCATACTCCCAGGCCCCCTCCAGGATCCTTGCGAGAGTGAAGAGCTGGTCCGTAGTTCCACATCCGGGGCGAAAACCGCATTGTTCCTCTTCAATCTGAGGTTCGACGATCGGCCGAACCCTCCTTTCCAGCACCTTGGAGTAGACTTTACCAGGGAGGCTGAGAAGTGTGATACCCCGGTAATTGGCGCACACTCTCTGGTCCCCCTTTTTGAAAAGGGGAACCACCACCCCGGTTTGCCACTCCTTTGGCACTGTACCCGACTCCCACGCGATGTTGAATAGGCGTGTCAACCATGACAGCCCCTCAACACCCAGAGCCTTTAGCATTTCTGGCTGGATCTCATCAATCCCTGGGGCTTTGCCACTGCGGAGATGTTTGACTACCTCAGTGACCTCCACCAGGGAAATTGACGACGAAACACCATCAACCTCGAGCTCTGCCTCCAACATAGAGGGCGTGTTATTCCGGAAATTTCCCCCATTCCCTGATCCAACTCACAACCAGATGGTGGTCGGTTGACCGTTCCGCCCCTCTCTTAACCCGAGTGTCCAAAACATGCGGCCTCAGATCAGATGACACGATCACGAAATCGATCATCGATCTTCGGCCTAGGGTACTCTGGTACCAGGTACACTGATGAGCACCCTTATGTTCGAACATGGTGTTCGTTATGGATAATCCATGACTAGCACAGAAGTCCAATAACAAACGACCGCTCGGGTTTAGATCAGGGAGGCCGTTCCTCCCCACCACGCCTCTCCAGGTGTCCCCATCGTTGCCCACATGGGCATTGAAGTCACCCAGCAGAACTACGGAGTCCCCTACTGGAGCCCCATACAGGACTCCATTCAGGGTCTCCAAGAAGGCCGAGTACTCTGAGCTGCTGTTTGGTGCATACGCACAAACAACAGTCAGAGTTTTCCCCCCTACAACCCTTAGGCGCAGGGAGGCGACCCTCTCGTCTCAACGTCTCTCCTCTCTCGTCTCGCCTCTTCTCGGCAACTCCGGAGAAGAATAGAGTCCAACCCTTATCCAGGAGTACGGTACCAGAGCTGAGACTGTGCGTGGAGGTAAGCCCCACCAGATCTAACTGATAGCGCTCCACCTCCCTCACAAGCTCCGGTTCCTTTCCCCACAGCGAGGTGACGTTCCACGTCCCCAGAGCCAGCTTCTGCCGCCCGGGTTTGGTCCGTCGAGACCCCTGACCTTCGCTGCCACCCATGTGGCTGCGCACCCGACCCCAACGGGTCTTCCCACAGGTGGTGGGCCCATGGGATGAAGAGAGGGGGGGTGCCACGTAGTTTGTTCGGGCTGTGCCCGACCGGGCTCCGTGGCAAACCCGGCCACCAGGCGCTCGCCATCGAGCCCTCCGTCTGGGCCTGGCTCCAGACGGGGGCCCCGGGCTTCCTCCGGGCCGGGTCACATCTCCTCTTCTTCCGTTATTCATTGAGGATTTTTGAACCATTCTTAGTCTGGCCCCTCACCTGAGACCACTCTGCCATGAGAGACCCTACCAGGAGCACAAGGCTCCAGACAACACAGCCCTCAGGTTCACAGGGACACGCAAACCTCTCCACCACGATAAGGTGACGGTTCCAGGAGAGGAAATCTAGCACAAATATTAATTTGTGCTAGATTTAAATAAAGCCCAACTGAACAACATTAAATGTTTCACAATCATTAATTACACATAAACCTACAGTTTGTGATGTTTTAGAGACTTGGAGCATATTATTTGCTAAGATTTGTTCTAGCACATATCAGATAGTAGTGCGTTCTTCGGTCAAACGTTTCCGTTGGTCCTGACGTGACGTCACACCGAGCTCTGGCCC